>NW_009932393.1:0-26244 GCF_000696875.1 Nestor notabilis | reverse complement strand
GGAAAGAGAAGATAGGCCTGCTTGAAAATAATCTGAGCCTAGCAGCTGCATAGGAGTGAAGACAACTAGTGAGGGGAGCATGTCTAAAAACCTACTGTTGAAAGGTTGGAGCTGAGAACTGATAGTGGACAGACAGATCTGATGAAATGGAAAAATCAGTAGATTGGGACAGGTTGGGCAAAATTTGGGGGTTTTGTTTGTTTCTTGAAATTTGAAGAAGCAGCAGCCTAGCAGAATGGATCTGGCCTGAGGCAAAGAGAATGAGTCAGGCTTCGGAAAAGGGGCTTGTACACCGCAGATCATTCCTAACATTCACAGGAGCACACTGTGCTTCAGCTCCAGAAGGGAATGCAAACTGTTAAATAGTAGCTTTTGCCTGGTCTCTGTGAGATCACTCAATTGCATCCCCCTCATCATATTCAATACAGAAGAGGGCAACCTTTGTTAGTGTTCCCAGCTACTTCATTAATTTTGATCCTGAGAAGAAATCCCAAAGTAACAGAGTAGATGAGGTTGAAAAGGATCTCTGGGGATCATCTAGTCCAAGCAGGGACAGGCAGAGCAGGTTTTTTAGGGCTGTGTCCAGTCAAGTTTTGAATATCTTCAAGGATGGAGACTCTTCAACCTGTCCTGTTCAGATAGAATTTCCTGCATTTCATTTTGTGCCTGTTGCCTCCTGTCCTGTCACTGGATACAACTGAGAAAAGCCTGGCTGTGCCTTTGCTATAGCAGGAATTGGTAAATTTTGGTAAGATCACACACACACACAAGCCTTTTCTTCTCCAGGCTGGAGTCCCAGCTCTCTCAGCCTTCCTTCATGTCAAAGATGCTTCAGTTCTCTCATCATCTTTATGAAGTAAATAAAGTGTTTCAACTAATATGGGAATTGGAACTCAAACAGGGAAATATTTTTGGGGGGGTGGGGGAAACAGAACACAACCAAATAACTGTAAAAAGAACATTAGGATTACAAAATGAAATACTAAGAAGTTGGGTAACTCCTGCTTTGAGATTCTGCAATCTTCCTTTGCCCCCTTGTGTTAGTGTACTATGAAGCAATCTTCATGATCATACAGAATATTTAATCTAATGATAGATTATCTAATGATAATGATCATGGTTATGTCAAATGAGAATTCCTAAGAATTGAATGTGATGTTTGTTGTTCTTTTATCCTTATATATTGCTAAACAAGTTACGAGGCTGTTATTTTCATAGCACTTGTATGCTATCAAAATGTTATTTTCACAGCACTTCAGAGGTGTCTGACTTAAGAGTATGACAGGAAACACTGGCTGTTCACATTTGCAGCTGAGCTTCTTAGGAGATGTCATTTGAATTAATATATTATGTGATGTGATGTCTGTTGACAGTCTTTTCTTAAACAAGGTACCTCACATTGTTGCATACTACCATAGTTTCGACATTTCCATGTCACATTTAAAATAGGGGTACTTATCTTGAGGGCCTGTTGGTTTAAAAATGCAACACTTTTATTTAGTAGCTGTGCTACAGTAATCCATCTCCTCAAAGAATTTTCTATGGCATTTATTCTGATCTCAGAGGAAGAGGTGAGTATTGTGCATCTTTTAAAAGCCAGATCTGCAATCAACTTTCCTTTTTATCAGCTCAAGATGAGAAACCAAGTTTCCACATTGTTGATTCATGGTCTATTCATCCAGCCCTGTGAACTCCAAAATACTCTGATTTGTGTCCTGTCTTGTCACTGATTCATTTTGCATATATAGCTATTAATATTAAATACTTGTCTCATTTTTGGAATGTGGTTTCATGAGTAACACCTTCAATATTCTGCAAAACCTTTTACACGCTAAAGGTAATGTTCATGTTTGAGCTTCAGCATATTTTACAATAAACTTACCTATAAAGATCTATGTTGCAGAAAGAATGAAGTAAAATTGTAACAATTTTTTCTGTACAGTGGGAAACAGTGCATCTTTAGAAAATGTCAAGTAACTTACACCTATGTATTTAGGACATCTGCAGGCCATTGTTCTTCAAATTTCAAAAGCAGTTGTCTTGGTACTGCATATAGCACACTTTATTGAGTGAAAGTGGTTCTGTACTTGATATTTGGATATAGAGACCTGAAAATGTTTCAGCTCTTCCCCTAATCATGGTACCTTGTTAAATATTGGGGGAAGTCTCTCTTAATCAGTGGTGATTGAAATTTGAAATGTTTATAGACTCCCTTTATGTTCTTCCTTACCACCTCCTGTTATAGAAGTCACAAGAAATGATAGATAGAAATATATTCAAAGTGGTTAGCTGCTATTTTACCGCAGTTTAACTTGAAGCAGAGCAGCAATTCTTCATTTAAAACAAACATTTCAAATGTATTTGAAGGAAAACTTATGTCTGTGATACATGTGAATCTCCTTTCTAAGGTGGCAGTTGTAAGTGTGTATCAGAAAATACTCAACTATAGGCAGAAATAAGAAAAAATGGTGGAGAAAATGCAATGGCACAAGTTCATCTTTCTGTGAGGGAACTCGTATCAGTGGGATATTACTTTTGCACCCTAAATGAAACAGTTAATTTCTGTTGGAAGTTACTTAATGACTCTCAGGAGCAAAAAAACTCAGTATTTTTTTTTCCAAATTTGGTTTGCTTATAGCTCTGTGTTAATAAATAAAATGCAATTTTATCTAATATTGCTTCCATCTCTCAATGTAAAATTTGAATCCTACGTTTTTAAAAGTTCTGAAATTAACAAATTAGTTATAGCAGCATTTATCCAGTTCAAATCTCCAATCTTAAGTCTGCAGTGCTAAGTAGCTAGAGGCTGATTTACTTAGCTTCTGTTGAGAGATGGGAATAATATATTCATAATGCTTTCTTCTGCTGTTTATAGCCATAGGAGACAGCCATGAATAGAAAGTTTCACATTTCCCTATGGTTTTTGCAGGGCAAGCATGTGGCTTTATTACCTATAAAAGAACCTTCTGTCAGCAGCTTTTACACTTTTAAGTGGTTTTAAAAGTAAAACATTTTGGAGTCTCTCATAAAATACTCCAAAAAACTTCAAGTATTATGAAAGTTGAACTATATAAGGCACAAATTACAGAATATAAAGTCTCAAATGTATACATTTTTAATATTTTATTGAAATAAAGGCAAAGGAAAAGCTTCAGGGATTATATTATTGGACCAGCTAGAACAGTCAACAATAATATATGACTATGGTTCAACAGTCTTGTGATTCTCAAGCCAGACAAGTTTGGGACTGACAGAGTCTTCCTGTTTCCTTCAGCAGTAACCTGGCTCTGATACTTCCATGGTGGTTTCACTGAATGACTTTGGGTTCGTTTTTTGTAAGCTCAGCCAGCTGAATGTGCTTTCTTGTGTGAGCAACAGTGCTGGCACCAAGGAAAAGTTCCCTCTGCTCCTGAGAATGGCAGTCCAGTGTTAAAGTTAATTTTGATTGCTTAAAGCAATGTAAAGAATATTCGGGGTCTTATTCTTCCTTTCTTGATGCTCCTATAGACAGACTTTGCCTATCTGCTCTTTAATTGCACGTATAATATTAAATAAATAATATCAAATTGCTCTTTGATATCAGTATAAAAGGGGCTAACAACTTCTTGGTTCTACTTCTTCTGCAGAAGATTGATATCTACATATGACACTAACACAGAAATGCTCACATAGCTACAGCTTCTTAGCATATGGCAACAGGTGTGACTCACCTTTCCTGTCCTCAAGGCAATGTTAAAATCTCCCTCTTTTCCAATAAGCAGTATCTGTTATTTTCAGACATCAGTACATACATAAACTATATTATCCATCTATGTATAATGAAGCTTCAGACAAAAATAAGACATTTCCAGTAGTATCAGACAAAGAAGAAGGAGAGCTCTACTGTTTTGGAAGTAAGAAATCTGTTAAATGACCTGAGTGACAGCCAGTTTTAGGAAGTGTGCGGGGTTGGTGGGTTGTAGTTAGAAAAAGAATTTCAGTGCAGATTCGATAACATCATGTAGCCAGACAGCCCCCTGTTGGTTGTATTGTTATGGAGGTTCCAGAAGTGAATTGCACTTGAATTCAGCAATTTATTGCACTCAACAAGTTATTTTTTACATTCCCATATCACAAATGAGGGGGGAAAAATGCATGCACTTGTAAAAATTACATTTTAATCAAGTTTTATCCACCTTGTTTGTAAGATAAATGTTAAACCTCAATCAAATAAGAATATCTGCACTCAGTTTCTTAGTGTCTTTATAGAAGCTTATTTTTAAAGAGCTTCAATGAAAATGTAGAACAGTACTTTGTTCTTGTGATCAAACCCTAAGACTAACATGCTTTAATATCGCATTTAGAGCCTGGCTAATGCAAAGTGTTTAGATAAACTTCAGTTGAGAATGCAGGTAATAGGTTTTGAAACATTTAAGTTTGTAAGCCAGCAGTGAACTAGCCAGAGGCAGGCTCCAGCCTTAATTAATGAGTTGGACTCTCTTGCAGGCATATCTGAGAGCCTCTGCTATTTAAGAAGTCACAGTCTTACCAAGAGGCTTGTTTTGGTCTGGTTTTATTCAAGTTTGGTTTGCTTTAATATGTTCTTTTGTATGTGGCTTATGTTGCTACCCGTACAACTAGTTGCTTACTTCCAGTTTGTGTTTTCTCATGTGTTAAGAAACCCAAAACTTTATTCTTCAAAAGAATTAAGTGTCTAAAATATTGGAAATTGAAGGACACGTATAAGTTATTTTGGCTTTTTTGTTTGGGTTTTTTTAGTGTTTGTAAAGGAAAACTAAAATCTGCCTTGCAATGGTCACTGCTTATCCATGTGGTGATGGAATGCTGCAGGTAATGTATGAATGTACTGCAAGAAGTTATTGTCTAGAATGTGATAATGTATACATGCTTAAAAGACACTTTTTGTGGTGAAATAGGTGGCCTAAGAAAGGTTTCCAGGGAGAACTCTGTCTTAGAGTCTTAAAGGCACAGGATCTTCTGCTCCGAGATAGAGAGGTGATCTCTTTCTGCATTAGGTATGGCCTAGGTAATAAAAGCTTGTCTTTATTTGAAGAATTGAATTTGTGGCTAAAAATCCATAGCTGTAACAGTAATAGAGGAATGGATGTGAGAATTATCTTCTACTACAACACAGAAGACCCACATCAGCCACCGTTCCTATCAAGACAGGCTGAGAGAGTTGGGCTTGTTCAGTCTGGAGAAGTGAAGGCTCCAGGGAGACCTTATAGCAGCTTCCAGTGACTAAAGGGGGCCTACAAGAAATCTGGATAGTGACCTTTTACAAGAGTGTGTAGTGGACATGTAGGACAAGGTTTAAACTGAAAGAGGGTAGATTTAGATTAGATATTAGGAAGAAGTTCTTGACTGTGAGGGTGGTGAGGCAGACACAGGCTGCCTAGAGAAGCTGTGGCTGCCCCATCCCTGGCAGTGTTCGAGGCCAGGTTGGATGGGCTTGGAGCAACCTGGTCTAGTGGAAGGTGTCCCTGCCCATGGCAGGGGGTTGAAACTGAATTATCTTTAAGGTCCCTTCCAACCCAAACCATTCTATGAAAACCAAAGTGCCTAAGTATTCTTTTTCTTTCTTCCATTCCCCTTCGGTACACATTAAAAAATCGATTGTTGTCAGATATCTTGAAACAGTTGGTAAAAATTACAAAGTGTAAGGATACATACTATGATTGAGGAGGAGAATGGGAAAAACAGGGACAGACCAAACAGCTGCTTAAAAATTGTCATGACTTGCCAAAATCCATCAGAAGACTTTAAGAAACTGGCTGAAACAATCTCAAGGCAAGGGGACAGAAAAGCTTGGTTTCAAAGGCCTGAAGGAATACAAGTTTTTCTTCCACAAAAGTGCCCAGTGGAAGTTGCCCACAGATGTTCCCCATCTTTCTTGTTAAATCAAGGATACGTGCAAAAAAAAGTCGCAAAATGGCCTTGTTCAAAGGTTGTTGGCAGTGATAACTATTACCATTAGCAGATTAAAGCAAGGTGCAGGTAGGATTTCAAAGGGTAGCAGAATTTGCTTTTATTGGACTAACTGTGCAGTTCTTTGCAAGTTCAATATTCCTTTCCTAAGATGTTTCCTGAAGTAACAGTAAAATGAACATACAATAAATGTAAGTACCCATTAAAGCTCACTAAAGGAATACCTTATGTTTCCAGTAGATGAACACTGAGATAACTGAATATTTGTGAATTGCATCACAGACCTCTGTTATGCTAAAGTTCTGGGGTTTATTGCTAAAGAGAGCACCAGAAAAGGTGGCTTTAAACTGCTTTATGTTCCTACTTTCTCTAATACTGCTGAAGAGGGAAAGCAGGGAGCAGCAAGCAGTGTTAAAGGACTTCATGGTTGTTCAACAACCAGCAAGGGGATTCACCTCTTCCCTCCTTCAATCCACCCACAAACTGGGGTTTTTTGCTGTGTTTGAAGAGGCTTTCTGAGGGTTTTGGATTGGTGAGGTTTTTTGACAGGAGGGTTTAGAATCCTTTTCAAATTAGTGGCATTGGTAAACGCCTGTTCTGGGTTGAAGATTCAAGTATCTTACTCTGATAAGAAAAATGACAACATTTTTCCTCCTCTGAGGAATGGTTACTTACTCCATTTCCAAATCAGGATTAAACTGTTGGACTTCCTCCTGGTTTTTGGGGTATCTGTAACTTATTTAGTTCAATTCTAGTAGCACAGAACATACGGGTTACTTGCAGAGCTGTGATATTGTGATCTCATTATTTTATGCTTATGCAGGCATAAAGTAAGTAGCCTGAGAAAGGCACTACCTTATGCTGTGAAAGTATCTCAGTTTCCTCTGCAGGTGCACCTTTTCCTCTTTACCTATGAACAGTTGTCCAGGCAGTGGATATGTTTAATGGTAATTGACAAATTCATTAATTGTATTTTTATTTTTTCACATTTATTTTAGAATTCTTGTAAAAATACCTCGTTTGAGACATCTGGGCCTGGTGAAACTACTCTGTTTCCCCATAAAGCATATCCTTGGGATAGGAATTTCTTTGTCCCTTCTACATTAAAACCAAATAATTTATATTGACCTTATTTACCTTTGCCAGTTTCTTTCACCCTCCTCTTGGTACTACATAGACAAAACCACAAAGCCTCCTGAATTTTAATATCTTTAAGAATAGTTGGAATTCTCCATGTCTGTGTTATGTGTTGGTACAGGGGCACTGCATGCAGCCATTGGTACCTCTGCATCTGATACTCATGCGGGAGAAAGTTGTTCAGCAGCACCTGAGAAAGCAGTAACTCTGTGTCTGTGCAAGAGCAGTGTCAGTCCTGGCATCCCCATGTTCTTCAGGCAACTGGTGGCTACACACAGTTTTTCATTAGCTAGTGATATACCAGGTAGTCTTTAATTATTCACTAATTTATACTTACATTAACATTTAAATAGCTGTTAAGATTGGGTTTAGTTTTAGAAATTGTAGCATTTCTGTTATTTGTTCCTTGGATGAATTACTTTAGCTTCGGACAAATTATTCTCTGTTGATACATACCTCATGAATGAGCATGACCTCCCCAGCATTCAGACACTTACTGTGTAATGTAGTGGTGTCATTAAAGACCATCTGCGTAAGATACATTTTATTTGGCTTGATGAGCATAATATGAATCTTATAAGAACACTCAGCAAGCAAAACGTCTTGCTTCAAGGTGTCCCAAGTGATACAGGCACTTGGCCTCTGGTTCTAGTTTGCCTGAGCAGAAACACTGAGAAAGACCAGAACACTTTTGCTGTTCCCACTTCTTGCCATAGGCTGTCAGCAAGTCTCCTAACATGGCTAGACCTTGATTAGAGGGTGACAAGGAACAGAACATTTGCTAAACAGATCCTAATTTTCCCCTACATAAATTGTTCTGAAGTTAAACATAGCTCAAACCTGGGAACACCAGGCTCTCTGGTGATGCAGAGTTTGAATTACCTTGATTATTTCATGGTCTGCAGTTCTTGGATCCCTCAGCAGCCGTGATGTTAAAGCAGGAATTACCAGTAACACCAAAATTAATTTTGATGAGATCAAATCATTCCACCCTTCAGCTGCAAGCAGACAGAGCAATCCAGCACCCCACTGTCAAATCGTGCTTGGAATCACCCCTTTGTAGGTCTCCGTGGATGTCCAGGTTTTGGTATTGGTTCAACTCTGCTGGCACTGAGAGGTCATTTTCTGTAAGTTTCTGGGATACTGTAGGACAAGTTCCATGGGAAATATTCTTCTGTTCAGTCAGAACCAGAAGAGGACTGAAAGTTCTTCTGTAAGGTTCTCTTTAGCTAGGTACAGAGGTCAGGTGTGGCTCACACTAGTGTAGTTCTTGCATATTCCAGCATCTCTAGATTCTCATTAACATTTCTGTCAGTGTCCTTGATGCGCCAATCTAGACCTTCAGCTTCAGCCTTCAAGGTGAAGTCATTACCACCTTCGAGGTGAAAGCCTGTTTTTGCTATGTCACCAACTATCATAGTAGCATCCATGTCCACATTTCATTCTGTTTCTTACGAAAAGGCAGTTCCTGACTTGCTACTTGCATCCGGGGAGTATAAAGCCTTCAAAGATCCAGCTGGCAGGACAGTTACCAAATACCAAAACCATTACTGAATACCGTTTGACTAGAACATTGTCTCAAGGCTGCCTCCTCTGGAAGGAAAGCTGCCTCCAATAACAGCAAAAATTGACACCTAGAGCAAAAAGATGTTTTATCACTACTACAGAAAGAGCTACGCTCTGAAAATGAGGGTCCCAAATAGGGTATTATTAATATTGCAAATACAAATTGCAAATGGTAAGATTTGCCACAGGCATCTAGGGAGGAATTTAGATGTGGTGCAGTACAGACCATTTATGGCAACAGCAACATTTCCAGAGATATCTTTATGAGAACAACTTCTTCATGGGTTTTTTGAAGTACAGGCAGCTTTATGGTCTGTTTGTATAGACAAGGTTGTGCACACTGTCTGAGGCCCTTAAGAGAGTAAATGCCAGTTCCCAAGCATGAGCATCACAGAGCACAAGCTTTCCAGCCACACACACTTACATGCCTTCCAGGAAAGCAGCACAAGACTTGGAAGAGATAAAAACACAGTTTCCTTGTGTGTAGCAGTTCACCTGCTTCTTTCATCAACATGGCAGACTGTCTCGCTGTTTGAGCTGAAACATTCAGGATGTTTAAGTTCTACCTTTTCCTTTCAATCACTGAAGTGGTTTTACAACAGGTTAGTGCCCACCAGCTGTCACAGAGATGTAGACCAGCCTGAAGGCACTGTGTGGTCTTTGTAGCTGGAGTCATTGCCTCCAGAAGACCTATGTCCTTGTCACCACTTGTTTCAGAAGAACAGAAATCCACATATTCATATTCTGAACGCTCCAAGTGCTATCCTCCACTCATGGCTGTGACTTGGTGCTGGATGTAGACAAGAAATGTTTAGATCCGTCCACAGAATATAGATGATCAAAACTGCAGCAGACTAATGTTCTGCTAGCCTTGTGGGACTTCATGTGATGTTCAGCTTTTCCATTCAAAACCTACCTCAGAAGTTCAGTGAGAGCATGGGTCAGGCTTTCAAAAGGGAAGCACAAGAGATTGCTACAGGCACAGCTCTTGTAAGGGCAACCTACAGACAACAGAGCAGTCACACAAGTGTCCCTGTGCCTGTTTTTCTAGCCAAGTTCTGCAGAGAATCTCTGAAATGAAAGATGAGCCTAGCAAAAAGATGATCTTTTGCCCATCCTTTTCCGTATGTATCCATAGAGATTTCAGGACTGTGTATGAACACTAGTGAACAGTTTTTCATTTACATTCTTGGCATGGCCATAGTAATCGTTAAGCCATTAATGTGTTCAAGGGATGCACAGTTTACTGAACCATCTTCAGAAGACAATCTGTTAAACAATTGTAGGTAGCAAAGGAAAATTATGTATCTTAAGGATTGATTTGCAAATGGGGAAAAAAATGTTAACCATTCTGTCCAGATAGGTTACCAGTTCATGGAAAATTAGGAACTTACAAATAGGGTTACTGCTCACCCTACTGCACCTGGAATTGGAACAAGGCCACCAATGGGGCATATCTAGGAGGCTTATAACCCCAGTGCTGCCAGAGCAATGCTGCTGGTTTGCTCTGCACAGTTTGTCTGTTTGGCCACCAAAAGCTTAGCTTCTGTTTCCAGATGTGAGGTATCGACATGATTAACCCATCTTATGTCTAGATCCTGCAATGTTTCACTTCATAGCGCAGATGCAGAAATGACATCCAAGAGAGAAATTCTATTCCTGAAGAACAGAATAGTATGCAAACTATTGACATAAGATGTTCTGCAGATCCATTTACTGATCATGTTGGGGAAAAAAATAAAATGTCCCTATAGTCTCATGAATGTTTAAGTCTCCCATCTAAGTCATTCTGTGCCTTTTCCTGTGCTCCTTTAGCAGCTATCACCCACCCATTCATTCACCCCCATAAGATCTGCTTTTCCTTGTCTGGTGGCGCTGAAATTTCTGACAGCTCTGTTAACTGTCCTCCCTTCAATACAATAAGTTGTGTCTCTTTGGTCCTACAAAGGCAGTGATTCTATCCAGCCAAATTTTATTTCTTACCCCCTTCTCCAAGATGGGCAAGAAGTGAATTTGTGCCTTCCGTGGATCTCTGCCTGCCCTTATCCCATAGCCTCTTCCTCTGTCCCACCAGTGACCTGGCTAAGGAGAGAGCTGAAGACGCAGTATAAAGACACAAAGATTAAAGGATGGAAGGATCAGCATGCCGTTTATTGTTGAATACAACACTGTAAATAAAACGGTATGTCAGCAATTATTTTATTACTCAGTTTAGTTATCACTGGGGAACAAAAACAAAAACCATAGGCTTTTCAGAAGGCTCTCAATGAAAGCTACAAACTGCCTTTGGAATTCAAAGAAAACTGAGTTCCAGTCTCCAAAGTACTAGTAAAACCAGAGACTGGATGTTTCCAATCTATTGCCTCTTTTTCCAATGGAGAATCAGGATGGAACAATGTTGCAACGTTTAATTCTTCATGGTTTCAGCCAGCACTCAGCTGATTGGTGTAGCAAAAACTTGCTTAGAGAGCAAAGCCCTAACTTCATTCTCTACAGCAGACTTGCACACATTAGTGTTTCCAGCCTTTAGGGCTACATTCATCATCCTTCTGACCAGAAAGAAGCCACCAATTATTGAACTGTTGTGTTAGAATGGAACTGGGGTAGAACCGGAGGAAGGACTCTTGGAAAAATTTACACATCAGATCACACTTCAGGGGTTATTTCAGCAGAAGCTACACGATGGTCTAGAAAACCGACATTCCCTTTTTTTTTTAATGGAAGTCAGATTTTTTTGTCTTTTATATGATGACTAGTGATTTACATCCCACCCACCCATTTGAAAGTACTCAGGGCTCCAGGCATACCTCCAGCCAGTTCCAGACTATTCAAATCATTGTTGGTCCATCCATTTACTAGTCACAACAAGGCCTTCTGTGACTAATTATGCCCTGACTGCAGCAGGAGAGGCAGCTTCAAAGAGTGGGACTCTTCAGACACACTAGCAGTTCCCTTGATTCCCAAATTCTTTATTTATGTGGATTACACTGAGCTGACAGATTTAACTGGGCTGTTGAAGATATGGTCAGAGAAACAGTCACTCCCTTCCCTTTTATTGTTTTCTTAAGACTTAACAGTCATATGCATCTGTCACTAGAAAGAGGAAGTTCTCCATGACTGGACTTCATTTTGGGATTTTATATGCTGTTTCAGTAGCATCTGGGAATAGATCAATATAATATTTGCTAAGAAGTTGTATCTCCTTATGATGCACTGTAAATCTTTTATTGTATATCCTCCCACTGTTTATTGTTGCAAATCGATAAAAATAAACCTTGTAAAGCTAAAGCTTGGCAATGGTTCAGCACAAATCAGAGGGAAGGAGTAAGAGGCAATGAGTTTCCCTCCCCATTTTGGATGGCTCCCGGCTTGTTTCCCAATGAATATTCAATACACTTTCCAGCAATCTGAGAACAAATTAAATAAAAAATTAAACAGTCAAAGCTCTGAACACTTTGTTGTAAAGTCCAACAGGAATTCTGATCCACTTTGGCAGCTTCCTGGTACTGAATTCAGCTGTGAATCAAAACAAAGTCACCCAGATTGTGTGTTGGATATACCTTCAACTCACTCCCTCCAGAGATAGACACAAGCACATCAGCCTTGCTCAGCTCAGACTAGAGAAGTTATTTTTGTGCATTGGAAAACTGGAAACCAACCTAAACAGGTAAAAAGTGGGGAACAGCCCAATGTGGAGAAAAGTTTCTTCAAAGTCAGAACAGAAGTCACCACCTCTGTTTGCCAGCCTGTTGAAGCAGGGCAGGATGCAGTTACTCCAGCATCATTCTTTTGCCCTGTGGCTATTAGTTCCTCATACACTGCACCTTAGTGTGGAGTCTTGTACTATTTCCATGAGGTTCAACTCTGCAGGGATGTGAAAAATGGCTTGGAATTATTTAGTAAAGGGGTAACTTCCCAGTACTACAGTCAGCACTAAGATCAGTCTTTTTTAATCTAAATATAGTGTTGATTGCAGTAGCTTTGTTTAGACATCCATTCTTAATCAATTACATAATCTTGTGAGCACTGAGTGCAGAATCTGTAAAGAATGTAGAGACTGCACTTCCAAAAAGAATAAAACCCCTCATGAATCAACATTGAAATCAATACCCAAGGAACAGGGAGGTATTTCATGTCAGACTCTCTCCTTCCTGGTATCAGCAAATTACTGAGTAATTCAGGCAGTGAATAAATGACATGGCCCCCAAAGAGAGAAGAAAAACACAGGAGAATTTCCTGGGATGTGAAGAAGCAGACAAAGTTACTTAAAAGCACAAAAATGTAACCAATCACTATGAAAAAAAGCCAACACAGGACAAGAACAGGGGGATGGAAAAAGTGCCATGTCTTTATCCTGTTGGGATATCCAATAGGCCCCATAAGACTATTGATAAAGCCCTTGGCAGCCTTGAATATAGAAATACGGGATGAAATCCAAATATAATTGAGGGAAAAATTATTAAAAAAAAAAAAATAAGACAAATGAAATGTTGTCTTTCTGAATCACCTGCCTTTGCAAATCCAGCAAACAATCACTTCTCTTTAGGTGATCTATTTCTGCCACATAAACCTGCGGTCCGTGTAGGGCAGAGGGATGGTGTTACCTTACTGCTGAATTTCCTTTCCCCCAGTCATCTCACTGCTCTGGCAGTCCCCTTGTGTGTTAGAAAGCAGAAGAGGGCTCACTGCTTGCTGTAAGTGAGCGACAGGACTGCCCTCCAGCACTACGGCATCTCAGGGAGCAGAACAGTTTGCACATCTTTGCTGAATCCAAGGAAGAATAAAAAGGCAAACGCAGCAGTAAGTTTACTGAAATCAGCAAATCTTGCACCTTCCAGGAAAAAGGAATTCTCTTGATAAAGTTGGCAATAACTTGAATCATGTCAGGGATCCCAAATTCCAACCTCACTGAAAAAAAATGTCTAAATGTTTCAAAATCCCATTCCTATTCAATCAAATAAAAGCCTACATGAGAGCAACCAGAGCTTCTTGTTGTCACATGTAAAAGCATGGCCAAGCCACCTACAATAAACTTCCCATACAGCAGAGATCCCGTTGTGAGTTACTAGAGCTATTAGTGTTTCTTCTAAATAACTGCCCCAGTGCCTGCAGGATACGCTGTATAACACTCCAAAGAAGGCACAGAAAAAATTGCCATCCTGGTTCAACAACACTCTACAGTAACATAAATAATCTTGCCAGGTGGAGGGCAGCAGCTACCCAGGCCAGCTGAGGATCCTCATAGTAAATTGGTGCTATTTTCATATTCATTTGTCTGCAAATGAACATACACCCCTTCCTCCATGATTACTGTAATTTCGTTATAGCTTGAAGCTACACCACCTGTAGGTCTACCAGTGCTGCTTTCACTTTCTGTATGAAGAAATCCAGGAAGGTGCTTTCCTTCAAAGAAGGAACATTTTTCCAGAGCCAAAATATTACATTCATAGGATGATGTTTGCGCTGAATAAAAATTAACCCACGAGGGGAACCATGAAGTGTTCAGCACTATCCATCACAAGCTGTTCCTGAAATGGTTATTCCAAATAGTCACTTCACCAAAGCCATGGAGCATGAGTGATGGCACAGGTTGAAACTCCAGGGCTTTTAAAAATTGAAGTATTTCCTATTTTCTTTCACTGTATTTAAAAAAGTAATCTAAACTTCAATTTTCAAAGTGGCTGCTGCAGCAGGAAAATAAACTCACCATTTCTGTGGTGGTGAAGCAGCTTAGTTTTGTTACTACAAGGTGTTCTGAAACTATTCTCAGTTGACATTGCTGCTATCAGCGATCACTGAAGGTGTGGTGTTTAAACACAGCTTCAAATCCTTTTTTTTTTTGCCTTTCCCTGTAGAAAGTTGTCACTTCTGTCTTGTTTCTCACTATTACTGGTCTCTTCACCAATACTCATAGTCACTGACCCTTTTAATAGTTGTCATTATTGGTTTCAGTTTATCCCAAGTTGAGGAATGGAAACTTTTCTGGAATGTCAGTACATGGACCTCAAAATGACCTTGGAAAGCTGATAGTCTTGTCTTTGTAGTAGAGCAACCTGTCAGGACAGTCTGCTGTGTCACCTAAATGCTGCCCTCAGCAAACTGACCTCGGAGGCCACCACAGGCTGGGCTGGGAGGGACCTCAAATGATCATCCAGTCCAGCCTTTGGTGGGAAAGGGAGCCCAGGGGAGATCATCTCACACCCTCTCCAACCACATCTTGAAAATCTCCAGTGATGGGGACTCCACCACATCTCTGGGGAGGTTGTTCCAGTGAATGATGGTTCTCACAGTAAAAAATAGATCAAGATGAACATAGTGACATTATTGACAAAAAAATCCCACTCGAACTGAAAGCATTCACTCTTAACGTTCCTCAACATTTATTTCATTATAAAACTTGTAAGCAGTTTAGGAGCTGTAGTCCTGTAACGACGTTACTCTCAACCCAGAAAGCTCTGGAACAAGACGACCTCATTGTTGCCACTGAACTTCTGAACTTGTGTCAAGCTAAAATGCACTGCAAAAGAAAAGAGCTGTCTGATAGCAGCACCACCAGCCTGGGAAAATCCAATTCATGGAAACTCCTAAGGGCAAGAAACAGATGGGTGATTCCCACCACCCACACCATTTTTAAGTGCTGCAAATAAAGTTATAAATTCACACTTTGAAGCTAATGAAAAGCCAGGTCTAATTAGTCAGCCAAAACAGCCCAAACAAACTCTACTTGGCTGTTTGTAACTTTGGAAAGGTGGTGTTTTATCATCATCAA
Organism: Nestor notabilis; assembly: GCF_000696875.1. NCBI lineage: Eukaryota > Metazoa > Chordata > Aves > Psittaciformes > Psittacidae > Nestor > Nestor notabilis. The sequence continues at coordinate 10,844 of NW_009932393.1, read as the reverse complement.
AAGTCAGATTCAAATAATGAACCCTTGAAGTTATGGCTGTCTTCTTTCCCTGTCTTGAAGGGAGGACAAAAGATTCTTAACTTCTAAAGCCTAATTAACTTAGCTCTCCTGGTACCTGAGCTAATTTTGGCGTCTTTACAAAGCATTGTACAGGGATAACATGCCCATGGCTTTTAAAGCCACTTCTGCCAAGCCTTCCTCCTAAGTATGTTTTGCACTTGACAAGTTTCTTAATCCTTTGTACTATTACTATGTTTAAAATTGTACTAACTCTCCCATCTGAAGGACTATGTATCACATTTTCATTCTTTTTATAGTTCTAAAAATCTTTTATACCCCTAAAAACTTTTTATACCCAAAAAATCTTTTATACCCCTAAAAATCAACTGACCCTTTGTTCACAAAGATCTTTACCATTTCATTCTCAGCACTAAAGAGCAGCTTAATGCCTTCGGAGTGGGAGGAGAGGACAGAGGAGTATTCTGCAAGAGACAGTAACAAGTTATTTCATGACTCACTAGTGGTGGCTTCACTGAGCCACTTTCTCATGCCTGGAGCCACCCAGCAATACAGCCTGGGATGTTTCCCTTACATTGCTTTCAGCTAACTGCAAGAGAGTCAAGTGTATGTGCAATGTGCATCTCTTGAACGCAGAAGCAATATTCAGTCATTGAGGTTTGCATTCCTCCTCCAGCCACTTCTCCAAACTGTTGGGATGACAGCTGTGTCAATCTGTTATTTCCTCATATAGTATCATATTTAAAATCTACTTGCAGATTAGCACAGGACATAGAAACGATTTTCTAGCAGGAACAGCTGATTTTTTGTGAGTCCTAATACAAATTTTAGCCAGAGAGGAAAAACAAAACCAACCTTTGAAAATGCTGGAATCTGGTCCACAAAACTTGCATTGAATCTGTGGTTCTTTTATTTAGAGTTGAAGAGGGTGGAGTAGTAAAAAGCAGGAAAGCAATTTTTTCCTTCCGAATACAAGAAAAAAAAACAACTTGTTTGTTTGTTCCTTCCCTCAATAGTTGCAGTTTGAAACAAGTCAAAAAATGCCACTAGCGCTGACACACCCCTCGTCCACCTTCAACAGATGAAAAGAAAAGCCTTTATTTCCCTTTCTGCACTTGGCTTCTCTTTGCCTGTGGCACCCCAGAGCTCCCTGGGGTGTTCTTCAGCGTGAGGGCAAGGCCTGCTGGCCTCTTCACCCTTTCAAAACTGAAGCATTCCACTTTGTCTTCACCAGAGACTGTCCTGGTGCTTATGAGGCGAAATCCGTCTTTGAGTAAAGTGTCAAGTAGCAGGCCTAGCACGTTTGTACCGTTAATCAGCTTTCTATTATCTGGCTTTATGGAAACATACCTAAAATGAGGAAAAAAAAGCAGTTACAACACACTTCAGTGACTTCCTGAAGGATGGAATAGATCTTTTTTAAAAACCAAGGCGGGCCTCAGACGGTGCAGGTCAGCAGAGCTGCATGAGTTTACAGCAACCAAGGTTCCGCAAAGTTTTTTCCTCCTTTGAGGATAATTTGACTCTTCCCCTCATTATTAGAACAGTAATTCCCAGCTCATCCAGTTACATGTTGGGGAAGAAGCACTTCTCTTTCACCCCCATCCCAAAACTTACTTACTTAAGAGATAGCTGTGATTGATTGATAACCTCCACCTCATTTCATTTATGTAATGCTCTACATCATGCCACAACAGTTTTTCAGGTATGGGTAGATGATGGGAAGGACAGTAAAGTCACATTCATCCCAACAGCATCACTTTTCATTACACAGGATTTGTCTCTACAGTGACATTTATTGCAAAGTTACCTTGTACAGCAAGTCTTGTGGTAACAAATATGAAAATCATTTTCACATTGCCTCAAATGATTTTACTTTATATAAAGTACAGTTTAAGAATCTATCCAGACATTGTGAGGAACAGAAGTCAGGTAAAAATACTATTACAAAATACGTAAGCTGACAAGGGTGAAACTCTTCCACGGGTCAGAGGAAAGTACAACAAATTATCACAGAAAGCACAAAAAAGGCAAAAGAGTCTGTGTCACCACAAAGAGTAAGTCAATAGAAATTCAGTAGGCAACATAATCAAACTCAACTTGTTTCATTACTCAAGATTCTGCAGAGGCATATTTTTACCAAGTCTAAAAAAATGAAGGGAAGAACCAAGAATATTTTCCCCTATTTAAATTGCCATAACCTACTCAACCAATTGTTAGTCCATTAAAATGAGTAATGCATTATAAAGTTAAGGTTTGGCACAAAAATGTATGTTGCTTCGCAAATGCAATGTAGTTTTTCTTCTACTTGCTTAGCTAAAGGAAGCTAGAATATAAACTTCACTATAAATCAAGAGACTGCTGTGTTGATTCACATATGCAGATAGAATAACCCTTTTGGAAATATTTCAATAAAATTTCCATAAAATTCCAGATGTTCTAACAGCCACAGAGGACAAATTAGGTTACATTTTCTTATACAGTAAGAACATGTCTCCATAAAATAGAGGCATCCAGCAAAAGCTTGTTTAAAAAATTTAAGTTGTCATTAGAATACAATACTGCTATCACAAAAATCACTGATATACAGTAATCTTAATAAAAACAGAACCTGGCTCTTGAATTGAACGAAAAGCCACTGTGTAGCACAGAGTTAATAATCTGCCCCTTCTCCCGTCCCCTAGTAAAAGGTTCTAGAAAAGCTTACAGATCCAAAATTGGTATCTTAGTTCCACTGATGTCTTTAACCCTGTTCAGCTGTTCTCTTTTTCCTCTTTTCCATATGAAAGTCTGTTGGACCATAAGCTAAGTAGAGATTTTAGGCTTCCCCCGTACTTCACTCCTTATTTATTTTGTTTGCTTTGTTTGATTTTACTCTTTGTTTTTCAAGTCCTCTAGAAGGTCACTGATGCCATGGAATTCTAAAGCCTGGGAGAGAGAATTAGAAGGGAAGGGCAGAGGGAGAGAAAGACCCAAGCAAACTCAAACCCAAACATCGAGATCAGCATTTTAGAAAGCTGAAGAATAGGCAAATCCATGTAGCAAATTAAACTGAGTATTTCAGAACTAGAAAAAGATTACATTAAACTAGCAGAAAGAAAGAAACTTATTTATTTTCTCTCAGAAAGCTGTCTGATAGCTACTTTAAAATGAGCTATGCTAGCATGTAGCATGTACTTTATACACTACAAGTCATAAAGACATCTCCATAATGAGAAGTCACACTAGGGAGAGTACCTCGCCACAAACTGGTCACCAGCGGAGTAGTCAGTACCGCACTGAAAAACCATGTCATGATGAGAAGGTCTTTCCAAAGGAAGCAGAACAAGTGGTTTCTGAGAAGGAAAAGGGCTGTTCCAGCTCTGTCCTGACTGCTGCCCCATGAACACCGAGATCTGTTCAGCTAGTGTCTCAACAGTGGCACTGCAGGAACCAAAGATCCGGAAAAAGGCCTGCATCTCTTGGAGAGAAAAGCGCACTTCCAAGATCTCCAGCTTTGGCTTCAGCAAGTGTTCCTGGCTCAGGAGGTCAGCCAGAGGGTAGAGCCCATAGAATTCTGCTTCCCTCTGCAGCCTCTGATAGTCTGAGAAATCAGTTGGTAAGGAGACCTGGAGAGTCCTCAAGAAGTCCATGATGTAACTAAACAAAGTTCCATCTCTGTCCACAAAAAACTCTCCATTCACCAGTTTAAATTCCTGGTCATCATCATTCAACATCCGTGCCAGCCTGGACTCAGGGAACTGCTGCAAGGTAGAAGCCCTGGTTACAAACCTCACCCCTCCCACACTCAGAACTACCACCTCTCGATTACTCATTGCTAATTCAGCCACTCACAAATCGTAACTCGCTGATCTACGTGTCTGTGACTTGATCTTTCCTAAACTGCAAGGCATCTGCAGCTGCAAGAAACATTCAGTGCTTTTACCAAGTGTTTGGAGTGAGGTGTGGAGCAGCGACAGCATTCCCAGGCAACAAAGATGTAAATATCGTGTACAATAGTTTTGTTTGCAGGGTTTGGTTGCTTGGAAACTTTGATTCTTGGAATTTAATGCTTCATTTTTGAAATGAACGGCTTGCAAAGACTACTGGAAGACAGTGAACTGACCGTCACAACTTATTAAACCTTGAGAGAGGCTAATGAATATCCCCAAAGTATGGCACACTTCATGTTTGTTTCCCAGAAAATTCAACTACATGTTTTCATTCTGTATATTGGTGTTCATAGGACCACTGCAAAAAGAGGTTAGATGCTCTTCAAGCAATACATCTCTAGTATTGTATGCTCTTAAAGAAGGGCACTTCAGAGAACTCAAGCTTACAGTTCACTTATCCCACAGGCAAGTCGATACACTCAGAAAATTCAACTACCTCCTGAAACAAGGTACACAAAAACACAGTAACACTAGAAAAGCCTACGTATGTTCCAATGCTAAAGCACTAACAACATCCATACTCCTGTCACTTTATGCACTCTGTTCCAAGGAATCATCCCATCATTTTTCCTGGCTTTTGGAATGACGATCAGGAGTCAGAGAGGAACAGGAAGGAAACTGCTCTACCTGCCACCTTTGCAGGACTAGAGCGCTAGCGGCTGACCCAGGCATGCCTTTCACCACACTAAACTCAACACATTAAGGCCACTTTTTAAGAAAGTGTGGCTTCAGAGAAACATGGATTTAGTAAGACAGCTCAGTTATCCCTGCAATTTGATGCTGGAAAAGCAGACTGCAAAGTCTGTAGTATCTGAAAAGCATGTACTACCTTGTAGCTTGTTCTTCTCTTAGCAACCTCAACTGATTTCTCTTCACCCTAGAATTTATGCTTGTCCTGAAGATACTTTTTTGTATAGAACATGTAAACAAATAACCTACAGTAATCTGAATGCACAGGATAATCACAACATTTGGTTATACAAAAAAGTACGTGTATATGTTCTCGAGAGAGGTAACATCCTCAAATAGAAAGTGGTTCCAGAATGTGAAGGATGCACGCTGTATCCTGCAGTGTCAGGGCAGTCTGCAGCCAGCCTCTCAGTACAGTGCTCTTCTCAGTCACAACTCTTCTTCCTCTTTCCCAGCCACCTCCCATTTAGGAAAAAACAGTAAGTGTTTTTAACTACAACCTCTGAGGAAGTGACACTTCCTTATTCTACTTATCTTATTCTACAATTAACATTAAACTACATACACAGTTTTGCCCTATATTTTGGTAAGAAGAATGATTTACAGTGAATAATATTCCCATAATCACCACTAAAAGAAGAACCCAAAACTGTGTGTTTTTTGAAGCTCCATTTCATCTTCCAGTTTATCAGCACTCAAACTATGTGAATAGCATGAATGTTTTGGAAACATTTTCAATCTTGGAATGTTTTTACTGGAAGTCTTGAAAACCAAATTAATCTTGAGAAGTTCTATGTTTTCTTCACCAGATCTCTCTTACTTCTTCTATTCCTGCACGGGATTCACAACAGTTTATACTTGCACACAAACTGTGCAACATTATCCAGTACAACCAATGTATAGTTTTTACACTTTTCTCTTAGAAGTGAAGCTCCATCTGTCATCTGTTCCCAGTAAAAGACTGCGTGATCTGCTATCTCCACTGTATCTGCCAAATAGGACAAGTTAATTGCAAAGAATTGAGATCTCCAGCACTGGAGATTGTCAACAACTGACTCTACAAAGGACATCCTGGTGACAGCAAGAATAAGCAAGCAAATAAGAGAATTCACTATAAATCTGCGCGAAAAGACTGAGGGAATCTTGAATTTAGGAGCGTTGTTTTCCTGAGGCAAGGAAAGTTTGTCCACATCAACTAGCTTTATGCCATTCCACTGGCTGGTATCAAAGCTCTTCATTGTAGGGCTGATGTCCACACTGGAACAAGGTAAAGGAGTTTCTTTGAGCACCTTGATTTTTTCCCTGAACTCCTGCATCTGCTGCAGAAATATAATGGGCTCAGACACGTCTTTGAAGGCCTCTGCAATGTTAAAAGCCATCCGCTGCTCCTGCAGAATGGTGTTCAGTTTATTGATTTCCGGGTCGTAGGCCTGCATCACTGCAAGCTTCATGGTCTCAAAGTCAGAGAGAATCTCATTACGCTTCTGCTCCAGTGTGTGCTGCAGCTTCTCAAAGAACTCTTTCACTTTGTCAGAATCTTTGGTCAGCATCTGCAGAGCTTTCCTCTTACTGGTTTCTAAGGTATCCAGCCGCGAGAGGGCATCTCCACAACGCCACGTTTCAAAGCCCTGAAAAAGGGTTTCAAAGGCCCTCTTCTCCTGGGAATAAGCTTCTTCAATAGAACAGAAAACATGCTTTGTATGGTCACCCCGGGTGGCACAAACCCCACAGATCAGCTGCATGTCTGTCCGGCAGAAAATGTTAAGGGGTTGCCCGCTGTGCACTTTGCACACGGGCATTTTCGGAGTTACTTTGATTTTGTTGTACTTCTCCACGATACCTTTCAGGGAATAGTTGACTTGCAAACTGTTGACGCCGGTAACAGGAGTTTCCTTCCTGCACGTGGGGCACTTGAAAGGGGACGGTCTCCAAAGCACATTCCGCACATTTCCCTCAAGAATTCCTTCCAGACACTTTCTGCAGAAATTGTGGGAGCAGGGCAGGACACGAGGATCATCAAACAGGCTACAGCAAATGGGACAGGTGAGATCTTCCTCTAGGAGCTCCATCATATCCTAGGAAAGAGAAGAAAGATGGTAACAGGAACTTAGGAAATTTATTTCTCCTCTGGGGAAACCATGCAAAAACCAATCTCCATCTGAGACACAGCCCAGTAAGAAAAGGATCTACTTTTTTTCTCCAGTACCCCTAAGACAGAGCCTCAGCTGGGGTCTGCAGCCAGCCCAGTTAGCTGTGGTATCTGGCCACCAGATGGCAGGCACAAGAACAGCTCAGTGCGCAGGCAGAACCATTTCTGGACTCCCAACTGGAAATGCTGGAAATAAAAGGCTTGCCAAACCCAGCAAGGACTCTGAATGAAAATAGCTCATGTATTCATAACAACAGTTCAAGACGTACATCTTTCCTCACTGATGCAATACACAGAAACTGGATTTTCACAGAAGATACCCAGCCAACACGCCCTGCTAAGATTTGGTTACACTTTACTTGCTCAGCTCCTCCAAGGCTTACATTTTCAAACCCCATGCAGCACTACTGTAAGAAGGCAATATTAAAAGTGTCTGAAAAAGCCCAACTTCAGAATTTCTTCAGCTACAGAATATGTGATGTGGTTCTGTGCTCTGCCTGCAAAGCCAAAGGCGAGTCACCACGCGATTAAAAAGTTACTTCCCTCTTGCTCCTGCAATATACTTAAATAACCAAGTGAACATGGTATTGTTGAGCTTTTCAGCCCAAAGTTAAAATACTTCCAAGATCAGCTGCCCATAATCACTGATAATTCATCAGGAAACAAAGCTGTTCACCATTGTTACTCATCTGCAATCTCTATTTCCAATTCCATTCTGAAGGCATTCACACCTCAGTAATTTCTTTCTGTGGACAGGACCTACAGGAAGAGGATTTATCATGTAATGCTTTCTACTGGAAAGTCCCAGTGAAGGGACCCAGGGCACTATCCTCACAGTGCCTATAGCCACGTGCTCAGTGGCACACACCTTATAACTTCCAGCATGCTCTAAGAAAACAAATAGCTAATAAAGACCAAAGTAGGTGACAATTTATATTAACCAGAATTCTCAAATACTTAGTTTCAAGCTATAATTAGAAAGTTGCTTCCCTTGCATAAATTATTTCCATATTATGCAATATGTAGTCATATATATGTAATATAGATATGTAATAAAATTCCTTTTATAAATTAAAAAATATCACAAAAAAAGAGCATCAAAGTACTGCTGTGACAGCAAGGCATATGAATGAGCTCTTTTAATCAGTTTTGATGTTACTACTACAGTTTCTGTCCCCTCAAAGAAACATGAAGTGGAAAACATGGGAGCCAAGAGGAGAGCTGCAAGGGAAGATTTATGCTTGTACATGCACAGTACTTGGGAGTACTGGGTACAGTTCTGGTGCCCCCAACATTAAGAAGGACATGGAACTGTTGGAGCAAGTCCAAAGGAGGGCCATAAGGATAAGGGGGCTGGAACACCTCCTGTATGAAGACAGGCTGAGGAAGTTGGGGCTGTTCAGCCTGGAGAAGAGAAGGCTGCGTGGAGACCTCATAGCAGCCTTCCAGTATCTGAAGGGGGCCTACAAGGATGCTGGGGAGGGACTCGTCATTAGGGACTCTAGTGGTAGGACAAGGGGTAATGGCTTTAAACTTAAACAGGGGAGATTCAGGTTAAATATAATGATGAAGTTCTTTACTACGAGGGTGGTGAGGCACTGAACAGGCTGCCCTAAGAAGTGGTAAATGCTCCATCCCTGGCAGTGTTCAAGGCCAGGCTGGACAAAGCCTTGGGCGACATGATCTAGTGGAGGCATTGCTGCCCATGGCAGGGGGTTTGGAACTAGATGATCTTAAGGTCCTTTCCAACCCAAACTATTCTATGCTGCATAGGAGAAGAATAAAATCAATACCAGTGATCCAAGGAAAGATCACTACAGGGAAGAAAAGCAAGGTCAGTTCTGAGTTTCTTTTACAAGAGGACCCATACAGTCACAATGAGACTTCTCAGTAAAAGCCATTCTCAAGGGGTGTAAGCAAACCTCACACGCATTTTCAGTGATGAGGAGGGATATTCCCTTGTTTGAATAAGGAGAGTTTGAAAAAATTGCCAGCTTCTCTACTCAACCTCAGGACTAAGGTCATCGGGCAGAAGCAGCCCAAAGAACCATTACAGCTAAGGACAAAGCCCCAGAGAAAAGCTCTAAGTACTCCATTTACTACCTAAGTTTTCCTGTAAGACCACAGATCCCATTCAGTAAGTTCGCTTTCTGTGAGAGCGTGATTTTGAAGCGCCTCTCAACACCAGAATACGCAACGCTTCTCTTCCATCCTCTTACTACTGCTAAATAGGATGGGATGACAAGAAGACCATGATTTTGCCCTATACTCTTGAGTCTTCCTCTTTACAAATAGCACTTTCTTTCCCACTTGTACTCACAGCATTCAGCCGTGGTAGCAGCAGAGAGATCCATTTGGCTTGTGTTAAGAGGGTAGTAACTACAAATGTCAGTTACTAAAATGTCAGTTCTCTATCATTCAGTAAATGGAAATTCCCATTGCAGGGAACATTTGCTCTGCTCCACCTCCTTTAGCAGGAAGGATTTTACTTCTTAGTTAGGCAGCTGGCAAAGCAGCTCTGCATGCCTGACAGTGAGGACTGCAAACCACTGCAGAAACGCTTACTACAACACGTCCCATTAAAACTGCCGGACAAATGCTGAAGACTTTCATGCTCCTAAAAATACAAAAAAAGATACACCAAAAGGTTTCAGGATCCAAATAAAACTGTCCTGTTTCATTCCAACCCCGCTTATCCAATTAAATAATTATGCTTTATAAATATAACTGAACTTCAAAACCATTACATGACATCATTAAAACCCTTGGATTTTAAAAAAGGAAATGGGCAAGTCTACAAGGTTTTTTTTTTCCCCTCTTACAACACCACTAACACCAAACCAACACCACTGAAAACTTGTACGACTGGTTGGGGCAGCTGAACTTCCTCTTCGTTAGGACATTAATTTCAGCGAGTAAGTCGCCTGTGGATTGAAACATCCCTTTGTATTAGCAACCTGGTATTTGCATGAGGAACTACTGTAACATTTCAACTTCTCCACTGGGAGTGTCTCTGTGTAACTTCTGATCCAGGTTTGGATGGCCCTGGAATTCTCCACATGTAGCACATGGCCCAAAAGGCACAGTGTTTTTTTCCTTCACCTGAGCTACACAAACTCTCTGGGTACAAACCCAGCAGACGTCACCCACCTCAGAAAAAGCCACTTCCACATGATTAGGAAGACGAATAGCCAAAGAAATCAAAAGATAAATGCAAAAATAACCACAGTAGCTTTTTCCCATACTCCAGAGAGACATTCATAGACGTTCACTTAGCGTGCTTCTGAGCACAGGGATTTATTAGCCAGAAGCAGGTTGAAAGCAAAACCAAAATGTCACCAACCTTCAAACAAAACAAAAAGGCAGCTCTTGAATTACAAGCTTCCTGCAATGGCAAGTAAGTGTTCTAAATAAAACTTGACTGTGTCAGGCTGCATTTCCACAAGCAATTGAGCTAGTCAGGAGACTTCTTGTTTCCCTTCCTTTGCAAGGACCCTGGTCCTTGTCAGGCCTCCTACAAGCGACTTCCCCAACTTTCTGTCAGACTGGTGTGTTGAATCAGCCCTGAAAAGGGTCTTGCACAGCCCAGGTAGGAGGAATGGTGATGGGAGCTCCTCCTTCCAGCAGCAACGATCTTCACCACCACCAAAAGAACCCACGACCTAACGGAGGATCAGTGTAGACACTTGTAACATGGAACTATGGACCCCTGGGTGCAGCGGGTATCCAGGCGGCCAAAGACAGCTGAGGACGGTGGCCATGCTTTATTTAAACCATGGCCAAGGCTTTTTCCAGCAGAACCAGGTGGATCAAACACCTTCAGCCTTCAGCACGCTGGAAAGGCCTGGAGGAACAAGCAACCCTGGTTGAGTGCAGCTGCAGCCCCAAGCATACCGTGTCCTCCACAGGCTCTGGCATCCTGCCGAGCGAGCAGCGCCAACCTGCGCTCCCGCGCTCGCTCATCGTCCCCAGGCAGGAATTCTCTCCCTGCTCCCGGCTACAGCCCCGCTCCTCCGGGATCCCCGACACGCGCCCGCAGGACCATGCCGCGCCCG
>NW_009932392.1:28328-41632 GCF_000696875.1 Nestor notabilis | reverse complement strand
TGCTGCCCCGGGGGGTGCGGGGTTGGCCTGGGTTGGGGTTCACCGCCCCAGGCATGGTCGAGACGGTTCCTTAAGCATCAAGATGCCCACATGCATCCCTGTCAGCATCCCTTGTCCTCTGGTGGGACCCTGGGTGCGGAGCTTCCCGCAGCTGGTTAGCCCGTGGCTACTTCTCTTTCTCCTCCTTCTTCTCTCCAGGGACTGGCAGCCTCACAGCCGCAGTGGAAACTGCTTCAGGCCGCAAGGCACTGGTGGTGGGGAAACCGAACACGTACATGTTTGATTGCATCGTGGAGCGTTTCGGCGTCGACCCGTCCCGCACCCTCATGGTGGGAGATCGTCTGGAGACAGACATCCTCTTTGGCAAGAACTGCGGCCTCTCCACCATCCTCACCCTGACGGGAGTCTCCCGCCTGGAAGAGGCGCAGGCCTACATGGCCAGTGACAGCGCCGCCGCCAAGGATATGGTGCCCAATTACTATGTGGACAGCATTGCAGACTTGATACCAGGTCTGGATGAGTAGCAGTCTGTACGTGTGAGGGCAGAGGGGTCAGGTTCCACATCTCAGATCTCCATCTGTTCCCATTTCACTGTCACTGCCCTATTCCCTCAATTCCTGGTTTCTTCACATTCCAATGCCCTTCTTTGGGGGCAAAATGGGGGGGTTGGCAGGAGGGAGCAGGGTTCAAGTCTCCTTTCTGCTGATAGCTATCTGTGATGGACAGAGTTTCTCTCTTCCTCATATGCCGGCTACCAGTGTCTCTGGGAGAAGGCTGGAGGCCTTGAGGCCAACAGGGGGGTCACATCAATGTGTCTGTGTGGCCTCACCCCCTGCAGGCGTTAGGGACTGGTTGTCTTATTATTTTTCTCTTAGGTAACTAGTGGCAGCCTTTTACTGCTGTCCCTTCGCTCATAACTCTTTAACTTCTGAGCTGCATCCTTGAGGTCCTTGTAGTAACCCCCTCCTTGCCAGGGATGTCACCCACCAGGTCTCCATTGGTGCCAGGGCATGTGGAAGGAGTGTGCTGGAGCAATGAATGAAAGCATCTGCGCCTCCCATGAGTGAAAGGGAGCATTGCCTCATCTCCTCTCTCCCCTGTTCCTTAGAGAGATCTCCTCCACTGTCCCCCTGCCCTAACTCAGTTAATAACTGTGCCAGTGTCTGTCTGAGGGACTATCGAAAGGGAAAAGACTGGTTGAGGGTTTCTTTTGTGCCAAACAGACAAGCTGTGATTGTGCACAGCGGGTCTGCAGTTATACCTGGTTTTTCAAGCACCTTTTCTGAAGAGGCTTGTGAAGGAGAGAGGGCTCCTAGACCCCAACAGCACAAAAGTAGTGAACTGTCCTCAGTTCCCCCTCCTCAGCTGGATTTTGTTGTAGTACAGTGAGAGAAAAGGGCTGATGGGGGTCTGTGCTGCAGCTGCTGGTGTGCAAGTGAGATGGTGGTGGTATTGTCACTGCTGTGGATGTGTCACAGCCCTCAAAACCATTCCTTGCTGCTTTGTCTTTTTACTTTTTTTTATTTAATTTATTTCTTGGTCTTATTTATTAAACTTATTTATTGTTCAAATATTGTATTATTTGTATTAAGTATGCTGACTGGTTGCACCAAGGGAACAGGAGGCAGTGCCTTTGGGCCTCTCTCACTGTCCCTGTCCCATGTTGATGTTCTTACACTCACCGTGTCGCTGTATATAATAAAGTGTGAGCGTGGGCTGGAAATAACCTGGTTTTGCTTTTGGTCTCATCAAGGTGAAAATAGCCTTTGAGCCCTCGAAGATGAGGACATGTCAAGAGCTTTTCTCACTCAAGGGGGTGCTGCTGAGTAGGCAAGAGAGGGGTGGACCGTGTCTTGTGGGCAGCGTCTTGGAGCTGCTCTTTGCTGCTGTCTCTTACTGGGGTCTAGAACTGGAGTGGAGGGTGGAGGTGGCAGGGGGGGCTACAGAGTAGGGCATGGAGTCTGGCCAAATCAGGTTTTGCTGTGGCCCTTCTCAAGTACACTAAGTGTACAAGTATACTGAGTGTACTTCACTAAGAGTGAGGGGGATGTGGGTGTCGCTGTACCCCTGGAACTGACCTTTACTGGGCTGTAGCTTGCCATCCCTTGTGTCCTCACCCTGGGTTTGGCTGTGATCCCAGCAAGGAAGGAGAAAACAGCTTGGGTAAAAGCTTGAAATTTCTTGAATGTATTTTGCCTCCCTTTCTCATATGGAGCCAAACCCTCCCCTTTGTCAGACCCCTTTTACAGCTGTTGATGGTGACCAAGCATCACATCTCATGCTTAAGAGATCAGCTGTTCAGCTCAATAACTGATCTCGGTGTACATTAGTGCCATGTCAGCTCACGTGGCAGAATTAGATGCAATTTACTGGCCCTAGGACATTGCCAGCTACTGAGAGTCTTCTCCCCTTCCCCAGTAACTTAGGAAACAGCCCTCTAAAACAAAAGCTGACCCAAAAAAGCTCTTGGAAGACTGCCCTTCATCTTAATCAGTCCCTTCATGGCGTCTTTCTCTCCTGTCTGTCTGTCCTGTCTCAAATTAGACAACCGGAGTACTGGTACTCCTTTAATGAGTGTCTGACCAATACTTGCATCCTCAGGCAGAGCCAGATTGAGACCTAATGTATCCGCTAACTCTGGCTGCCTAACTAGAGATACCCAGACCCTGATTTGTTTTTCAGAGTTCTCAGTTCTCGTATCAGGCTGAAACTCAAGAGCACTGCTGTTGTGACTTGTGGCCACAGCTGGGAATGCTCAGGACGGCCGCAAATTGCACAGGCTGTGTTGGTCGTGTGTGTGCAGAGAGCAGACAGTGCACAGCAAGAGCATCCCCGGGAGATTGCCCCTTTTTTCTAGGGTGCTGGAGGGTGACTTCTCCGTCATTTCCAGCTCTCCCAGCCAGCAGACAGGAGGTTGGAGGCTGTGGTCTCCCAGGCTGGCACACCAGAAACAGAAGCTAATTGGAGTATTACAGCCTCTCCAAAGTTCAGGCTCTCTCCAAAGAGAATTTGGAGTTCATCCTTTGGATCCCAAATGGTGAGCCGGCCAAGTAGGTTTTCTTTTTCATGTGACTGCTGCTGAAAATAGAACTCAGCAGAGGTAATGTTGGTCCCTCTCTCTTGTGAGCATGGGACATCTTTTCCTCCAGTGCACCTCTCCCGAGGACTTTGCTATGAAGCAGAGGTGGACTTGGAGCAGAAGGAGAATAGGCTTCACTTGGTCTTCCCTTGGTTCTTCACATAGCTGAGGGCACCAGGTAGGGGTGACCTGTGTCCTGTAAATGCTTCCGCTTTGCAGCAATGGAAGCAGAGGGAGAAGTGCTGCCCCTAGCCATGGGCTGTTCTTGCTTTGAATGGGGATAAGAGCAGTACTGTAGGGATCCATCAGGCCTGCCAGGCTTCGGTTCTGCGTGGCTTCCCTCTGCTATTGTTGCCCCTGCACGTAACAAAGGTGTGTGTGAGCAGATCTTGCTAGAAAACTAGACTGTAAGGGCTCCTGAGGGACAGCGAGTTCTCCATCCAAGCCCTTCAGACATCCATTCAACCACTGACACTAAGGGGTCTGTGATCCTCATGGGGTCAGGTCTCGGTTTCCTCTGTGGTGGGTCCGATGGGGTTGCAGAGCACATCTGCTGTTAAAACTGAAGTGATGCCTCCTGCCTGGGTAGGCTGATTTCTTGTTGTCTGAAGCAGTTTTTCTTCTTGGGTTGAGTGTTGCAAGGAAGCAGTGCAGTTGCCAGGGAGCACAGGGCTGGGGAGATGGGAGCTGCAGCAGTACATGTGAGGGGGGAGCAGGAGGGAAGCCCAGCTTGGTGTAGCATAGGGAAGGGTGTTTATTTTCTCACGTTCAGAGAACAGCATCTGCCTTTGCTGCTGTGCAATACAGACAACACCCAGGCGGGTGCCAGTCATTCCATTACCCCGGGAACCTCACATCCTTCATCTGTGAGTGCAGTTACTGTGGCAACCGCTGGCTGGATGATGTAAAGCAGCAACCTGCTGAGCATTGCTGGCTCTGGGTAAGGCCTGGTTGAGGCTAGGCATGCCTGTGTTCCCCTGGCTGGCAGACAGGCAACTTCATCTTGCTACCCAGGCTCCAGCCATCCTTAGATGGAAGAGGCAGAGAGCTGTGAGAAGTCTCCCTGGGCTCTTCGGAGCTTGAGGCAGTGTGGAAAAGGGTTGGATGTATGAGTGTGCTTCCATAAGAAACTATCCCTTGAGCCAGAATGGATCGAGATACACAGCTCGCACTGTGTGCAGCGTTCATGATTTGATGGCAGGTAACCTGGAAGCAGCCTGTGTGTGCTCCTCCGTGGCCATCTGCTACTTTCCTCTACTGCTTTTGTGACCTCTGGCTAGACTGCTCTCACCAGCCTGACTTCTAGGACACTGAGGCTCTGGCAGCCTGATGTCCCCTAGGTTGAAATGTTCATCATGCTGCTATTTTCCAGCATCTTAACGGGTATTTCCTATATTCCTCCTCAAGCATTCCACTTTCTTCCCTTTCACAGAATCACGGAGTGGTTGAGGTTGGAAGGGAGCTCTGGAGGTCATCTGGTCCAGCCCCTCTGCTCAAGCAGTGTTTCCTGCACCAGCAGCCCAGGACCATGCCCAGACAGCGTTTGGCTGTCTCCAAGGATGAAGATACTCAACAGCACGAACTCTCTGAGTAGCTGGGCCAGTCCTTAGTCACCCTCACAGTAAAAAAGTATTTCCTGATGTCAGAGGGAGCCTCCTCTATTTCAGTTTGTGTCCATTGCCTCTGATCCTGTTGCTGGGCACCACTGAGAAGATCCTGGCTCCATCTTCTTTTCACTCTCCCCTCAGATATTTATATACATTGACAAGGTCCCCCAAAGCCTTCTCTTATCCAGGCTAAACAGCCCCAACTCTCAGCGTTTCCTCATAGAAGAGATGCTTCAGTCCCTTAACCATCTTTGTGACTCTTCTCTAGACTATTCCCTAGATTATTCCTTCCCAGGTGCAGGAACCTGCAGTTCTCCTCATGAATGCCATGAGGTTCCTGCCAGCCTGTTTCTCCAGCCTGTCAAAGTCCTCTGGATGGCAGCACGACCCTCTGGTGTATCAGCCACTCCTTCCAGTTTTGTGTCATCAGCAAACTTGCTGAGGATACACTCCGCCTCATCATCCAGATCACCAGTGAAGATGCTAAAGAGGATTAGACCCAGTACTGACCCCCAGGATACACTACTAGTTACTGACCTCCAGCTAGACTTTGTGCCATGATCACCATGACCTGGGCCCAGATCTTCAGCCTGTTTTCAGTCCACCCCACTGTTTCCTCACCCAGCCCATACTTCCATTGGCTTCTCTATGAGGATCTTACAGGAGACAGTTTCAAAGGCCTTACTGAAGTCAGGGTAGAAGGTGTCCACTGCTCCCCCCTCACCTACCAAGCCAACCATTTCATCATTGTTTATCAAGTTGATCGAGCAACTGACACTTCAGGAAAACAACAAATGGGCACAAAGATATTAATCGGTGAGTAGATGCCTTTAATATGAGGAACTAATGATCATCCTGGCTGGGAAACTGTTAGTGCTCAGCCACATGACATGGAAAGAGAACTGGGAGGATCTGGAAGGCGTTGGGACTGGCAGGACAGAGGAGGGTTTTTTGCATGGGAAAGTGCCTCCAGAGCCAAGAGAGGATCATGATCCCAGTAACCTGCTTGATACTTGCCTAACCTGATGTGGGAGTCCCCTTTTGCCAAGGCAGGCGGCTCTGGTGCCGCCCTGTCCTGCAGCAGGAGGAGGCGAGGAGAAGCAGCCTTACTGCCTGCCCTGGGAAGCAGCCAGGGTTTGCTCTTCCTCCAGCAGCATGTGCGGAGAAGTCCCTCCTCTGCAGCACAGCCTCCCTCTCCTCACTCCTTCCCCCTCCACCCCATAACATGGGTTTTCAGATACCCCTTTGCCATCCCCGTGCCATATCCGTTCCTTCCTTCCTTATTGCTGCCTTGTTTGCTCTATGGACTCTGAGCCCAACCACCTCACCATCAGCCCAGGAGACCTGCATGGCTATGGACATCCAGGAACTGCTGCTGTGTTGCTGGACTCTCTCTGCGTGGGAATTTTGTGTGGATAATGTACTGGAAGTGCTCCTGGCAGACAAGCTGTTTTGGCACTTTATAATCCCTGGGAGATACTGAACAGCTGAACCTGCTGAGAGCTATTAAAAACCATTAACTTAGAGAGTTATCCTGGTTTTTGTAGCTCCAGTGTATCACCACAGCAAAGCACTGTTAGTTCCATAAGCCTTCAGCATGGAGACAAGGGAAACATGGTGCCAGAAACATTCCCAGATCACAGGGCAGCTGCCTGCAATGATCCAGATTGTTCTGCCCTGTGATTTAGCCTGCTAGATGTGCAGCTCCAGCACCTAGCAGTTTCCATTCTGTAAACAGGATATCGCTGAGCACAGAGGTGCTCTCTTCACCTGTTACGGGTGAAACCTGCCCGTTAAATGGAGAATGTTGTTCATCACAGTGCCCAAAGCCCTGTGCCAGCCTTTCTGCTCACCAGCCCTTGCTGAACTTACAGCGCGGCTCCCTCAGAAGCTGCACAGAAAGTGGTACCCGGTTAACATTCGGGGCACGAGATTTGCTTCCATACTTGACCTGTTTCAACTCAGGTGCAGTTTTCCGTTTCCTTCAAGGGCACTCTGCTGTTGTACTCCCATTGCCTGTGTGCAAGTAATTTATCCCCGCAGCATGGATGCCAGAGGAAATCGAGTCTTAGTGGGCTGTAGATTAGAGATTTCGCACCTGCTGGGACAATGATGATTGTGGCCCTGGCAAGGTGCCCTTCCCTCACTAAATGGAGGTGTTCCTGACTTGGTGTCCTTCTCTGGCCTAACTACCTGCTAACTAACTTTGAGCAGAGCCTAGGAGCGGTGTGGAGCAGTGCCCGTCCCTGTTTGTGCCCTCACAGAGTTTGGCAATGGAGGTGTGAAGAACGGCAACGTGCTCCCGTTCAGCACTCCGGTACAACAAGGGGACCGCGTGCCTGCCACAGCCTTGGTAACCTGGAGGTTGACACCTCTGATGATATGGGGTGGCCATACTCCTTTAGTGGAGAGCGTAGGCTGTGTCTAGGCTGAGCTCCCCTATGCTCACTGCTTTGTAATCCACCACAGTCTCATTAGTTGCCTTCCCTTAATAATTTCAGGGGTGAAAGGACCTGTGTCATTGAGCAATTCCACACTGCATTGAACTCCTGTTTGGCCACAAGCAACTTTGAATGCCCTTGAGCCAATGTTGCTGGAAATCTACCTGTTGGTGCAAGTTTTTGAGCTGCTGCTTTTCAGTTACCTGTTTGGGCAGCCTGATGGTAAAGATGCTCTAGAGACCTCTCTTTAGAAGTGGGCATGCTTGTTCCCCAGGTCAACCCAGGCATGGAGGTGACTGGTCATTGCAAGTAGCACATGGGCCTAGCTGGCACATCTTTTAAGTGGCAGGATCTGATGCAGACCCCCTGGTGCTACTTGCTGATGCAATACAGAACTCTGCCATTACTGCTTTACGTGTGTTGTAAGCTTATCAGAACAGTGCCTCCAGCAGTGGGACAAAAAACAGCAGCAGGAAAATCTGTCCCTGTAGGAAGAGATACAACTCCCTGGAAAAGGACACTCTGAGTTACTTTGGAACTTATTCTGGCAGCAAACCTCCACTCTCAGCAATGTGGAGGCATCCCGTCCACTACCTGTATTTCCTCCTCCTGCCCTAGCAATGTCCTGCAATGCAGAAGGGTAAGGCACCTACTTATCAAGGATCATCCTTACCTGCTCCTTGTCTCTTGAACTTGGATGCTGTGCCAGGTGCAATAACTAAATTAGACATCTCTAATGTCTAATTAGACATCTGTCTAGTGCTCTCATCCTCCCATCTCCTGGATTGTTGTTCTCAAGGCTGAAAATAAATCTAGAATAGGAGGCTTCTGCCTTGTATTCCCATCATGCCGGCTGGAGTGAATTGACACCAGATTTTTCTTTCATTTCATAATATTCATGTCAAATCTCCTCTTTCCTTATTCCTTTCTATTGCACGTACTGGGGGCTCTACAGACTGTCAGCTCCTTATACAAACAGAGTGTGAGCGGTGCCTTCCCACCACCATCATCCCACCAAGGCCAGCTTGGTGATACCAAGAGGCCTCAGTGCTATGCATGATCAGAGATAAAAATGCAACCGGATAAAAGAAGTGCAGCTGAAACTGCTTTTCAGCAGACCTCACTTTCGCTGTTGCCTGAGTGTCCCATCTGTCTGTCTATCCCAGTAAGAGGGAATAAATGTGAAGTTTCATGTCAGAGTTGCTCCACAGATCTGCAAACCCAACGTAAGCTGGTGCTGCAAAAAACCAAAAAAATCTAGGTTATTTTCACATCAGTGTGATGCTCCGTGACACAAATGCTTTCACCACAAGAGAGGAGGCTCTGCCAGGCAGGAGTGAACAGCTGAAGGCTGGAGAGTGGGATGGGATGGGATGAGATGGGATGGGATGGGGTGTCATCCTGACCGATGTGAGTCACAGAAATATGGGTTAACAAATGGCAGCTGGCTGGGAGAAGAGTGTGAAGTCCTGCCCCTTCACACATTCAAAACCCACATTCCTCTGAGTTGTTGAACAAGTCCCCTTCCCAAGAGCCGAAAAGCCAGATTTATAACCACAGACAATCTTGACTGTTCTTCAGGCATCAGCTTCTTTTGCTGGCTGCTGCTGCCACCACAGGGGCCCTAACTTCTGCTGGCACCATGGGTGCAGCCAGCCACCCTGCGGCTGCAGCTCAATGCTCCGGAGCTGTTTCTCATCACAGCTCATCCTCCCTTCCTCCCACAGCTCTGGTCAGCAGCGGCTCGGTCACACAAGTGTCTGCTCAAGAGAGCCTGGTTGCTGGCGAGCACAAGGCTGTGTCCTGGAAAGCAAGCAGCACACCATGTGGCTGACAGCCCTGCAGTCTGCTTCCAAGTCACGGCTCCCTTTTGTGCACACTTAATCAGCTCCTTCTGTGCTGGACTGTGCCGTGCTGTTGCTTGGCATCTTCTGTCGTGCTTCCAGTTGCTCTTAGCAGGACCATGTCCTCCATCTACACCCTATAGTTTCAATGCTGTAGATGTATGCTTTCTAGTCTGCACATCACCATCCCTTCAATAGCTGTCTTATGTGGTTCTCCATTGTCCCTTCATGAACACCAGACACCCTACTTGCTGCTTTACTCGCTGCTCCACTGGCTGCAGTGCGACGAGAATCAGAATTCTGTTTTCCAGGCCAGCAGCACATTCCATTGCCTACGCAAGTTGAAGTGAAGGAAGACCTAACCTGTTCATGCACTCCTGTAAAGCCCTTAGCAGCAGTTTCAGGTGCCTAAATCTCTGTGAATCAGACCTGAAGTCCGTAGTGGCGGGATGGGGGAAAGGGCCATCCACAATGAGCCATCTGCAACCCCTTCCAAGGGGTTCATCAACCCCAAATCCATGTGCGGTGCCCATTTCCAGAGCCACGTGGAGGGCAGTTACTGATCCAGGTTGGCTGACCAGCACAGCCAGGCAGTGCCCCTTACCCTCGCAGGTCTGGCTGGGCAGGGGGAAGGAGAGCACCTTGGACTGCAGTTGCACGATGCTGGGAAGCTGCACGTACCCGCGCTTGCTGTTGTAACAGCAGCCCTCATCTTCAGCCCAGCTCATTTGCTGGTGCCTATCTGGTTTGCCCTCGAGGGGTGATGTTTCAACAGGAGGAGGCCACAGACGCTCACGCCAGCAAGGTTGCCACCGTGGCGTGCCCAGCCAGCCCAGCCTGGGGACCGCCAGCGCTGCGGTCAGATGGCCAGCAGACATGGCCAGCAGCAAAGTCAGGCTTGGCACCCCGGTGCAATGCAGAGAGGGAGCTGTCTGCTCCTCTGCAGGCAGAGCTAAACACACCACCGGGCAAAGGCGTGCTGGAGAGCTGGGGCCTGTCGGTGCTTGTCCTGGTTGTGCACAGAAGAGACCAGAAGAGTCCACCTGCAGCTTGTGTCACCTTGAGGTGATACCAGCAGCAGGAGCCACCTTTTGAGGTGCTGGGGAGAGGCAGGGCTTCCTCCAGGCACCCAGGCACTCTGCTGTGATAATGGCTGGTGTGCCAGCACGCTGCAAACAGGCACTCGAAATGCTGTGGGGGGTGATGGAGGGACCCAGAACTGGGGAGGGTGCTGTGGTACCCAAAAGGAATGATGAGAGAGCATCCTCCTCTCAGCTCAGTGGGGACAGGAGCGGTGCAGTGTGGTGCATCCCCTGGGAAGGAGGTGCCTTGAGAGGTTTCAGGATGCCCATTCTCATTTCCAAGGCACCACTTGCTCACCAGCCATACTCTCATGCCACACACATAAGCCTGTGTTCCTATTAGCACTGCTGGTGCTGCTGGGGCCTAATCCGTGGTGTTAGAGCTGGGTGTTTTTCCTTAATGAATGTAGTGGTGTTCCCAGAGGTGTGCGCACACAACTGGAAGACTGAACAACGTCGCATTAAGAAAGAAATGAAGAACAGCAGTGCCTTTCACGTTTCAGCCTCTTGGCGGGACCAGAGAGTATCTCATCTTTAGAAACACCCCCCGAAAGTTAAAAATTAAACCACAAACTCTTGGCTGTGAGCTGCACTGCGTGTTCTGTTTTCTGCCGTCCCCCGGGATTTATCCTTCCCTGCCCACTGCAGGTACCCGCACGCTGGCACAATGCTGGGGCTGTGCACGGCTCTGCTGAGACACCTTTCCCTGAGCACTCGGGACAGAGGGAGGCCCTGCAGACACACAGGGGTGTTGCTCTGTCTTGGGCAGACCCATGCCAGGCCAAAAGCCCCAGAGCAGCAGCATTTCTGAGCCATTTGCAAGTCTCCCATAAGAAGGACAAGCACATGCCCAACAAACTAGGCCACCCCATTCCCGGCAGCTCTTGTCCCTGCCCAGAGGGTGCTACTGGCATGCTGTTTGCTTTTCCCAGAAAGCATCCCATTTGTTCCCCCTTGGGGAGTATCATTCTGAGTCAGTGGCCATCCTCCTGCCTGCAAGGATGGCTATCTCACAACATGGCCAAGCATCCTCACCCAATTCTGCTTCTGGGATAGCAGCGCAGAGCCCAGTGCCTCAGTTTCACTCTAAGGGGTAAAACCATCTGTACCCCACCTCAGGTAAGACATTCTGGACACAGCCTGACCCTTCTGTAGAAGGTTTGCACTGGTTTGCTGAAGGGGAAACAGCAACTTGGTGGGGAACTGGTCAGCATCCAGAGCCAGTCTTCGAGAGCATCCCACGAGCTTTGGTCAGTCATGCTGTTCACTTAGGTTGCCTGTTTTTGAAGAAGGCTGAGCCCAGGGTTTCTGAGGCTGGTCTGACCCAAACCACGGCAACCCTGTGATCCGCATGGGTCGGTATGTATGTGGAGGGGTTAGGTTTCCTCCAGCAGGGCTGCCTATTATTAGGTTGGAAGGAGGAGCGGGGACAAGGTTTCATCCCCATCTTCCACTAAGCTTTTTCTCTAGGGCTAAATGACATTTCCCTTTATCCTCCATTCCTGTATCCCAAAACATGAGGATACACCCCATCACACAACATGGGGTGTGATGGCTTCGCAGCATTCGTCGTCCCTCTCTGAGGAGATAAAGTCTTTCTGTAAGCCATCTCCTTCATGTGACAGCTAGCAGCCTTATAGGCACAGCAGCCCACTTTCATCCCAAATCCCTTTATGTGCCCAAGAGGCCAGGGGAGCTTTGGGAGCAGATGGTCAGAGACACTTTACAGCTCCTCCAGCATCCCACAGCCTCACACAGCTGTATCCAGCCTAACCAAGTGGTTGCATCAACCTGGCCTGCCTCTCCTTCTGGCCAAGGATTTGACAACCCTCAGCCACCCTTTCCAACCCCATTGCATTGAGTGAAGCAGTCCAGCACACATCCTGACCTTGCTCAGGCCACACAGCACATGCACGACCCAGGAGCAAGAGGTTTGCTGCTCCCAAAGGACAGAGTCCAGTCTACTGGAAGCTCACATGGCTTCCCTGGCTGGTCTTGGGAACTTGAGGAGATGTTCTTCAGGAAGCCTCAGCCTGATGGACACAGCGAAAAAAGAGTTGATGATTGATGTTCAGGGAGACCAGACACCCCTAGCACAGCACCCTGCCCTGCCAGAGGGCTGCCCCAGACATCTGGAGATGAACATCACTGCTGGGCTTTCTGCTCCTTTCTCTCTGACTCAGCTCCAGGGCTGTGCTTGGAGGCTCTGAGCAGCAAGGACAGACACACTGGCCTTGGTGGTGCTCCTTGGAGGGTCCTGCCTGGACTCAGAGAGGTTAACCTGGTCCCTTCAGGCAAGCTGTAATCCTGATACAGAGGGAACAGGTAGCCTAGGATGTGGCAAGGTGTTCTGGCACCAGTGTGGGTGGCTCAGCCCCATTGCTCATCAAAAGATGCTGTTGGCACTGGTGTGACAGGCTCCCCGTGCAGCCAGAGAGCAGGAGAAGATGGGACCACAGCAGCAGTGGGAGATGAGTCCCCATCTCCTTCCCAACCCACAAGGATGCTGCATGGCTCAGTCTAGATTGTAGCAAGGCTCAGTAGTGAGTGTTTTAGCTGTGGTTCCCCTGCCATGCATGGGGTCCATGCAGGGCTGGGGGAAGGAAGAGAGGATAGTGATGAAGTGATGAAGAGTTTGAAGGAAGGCCAACTGAAGCTCCATGAGAAACAAAGCAAGTAATAAAAACCTGGAGAAAAACAGTGCTCCGCGCCCAGCCGGGCCCGCTCCTGGAGCTGCCAAAAAGGCATCCTTGGCTCAGAAGCAAGCAGTCATAAAGGCAGGGAGAGACTTCACACGGAAGGAAGGTTCTACCTGTTGAGCAAGTTCAGAAGCACCTTCGCCCACCAGCTGGGAGTGTTGAGGATGGTGGGGAGGTGGTGCAGACAGTCCTCCCACCGCAGCCTTCAGCACAGCAGGAGGAGGAGAGGGGAGCAGCAGCCCTGTTTCCTCTATGGCATCCAAGCCAACAGACTGTCTGGGCCATTTGGAGAGGGGACCAACCCCTAGGGAAAGTGGTCTGGGTGCCTGGGATGAATGGGGTAACCTCTTCTCATCAGTGGGGAGCCAGCTAGGGAAGACTGAGTGCCTTCACAGTATTGGGCAGGCTGTTTATAGTTTTGGTCACCCTCCTTGGACTCAGACTATCACGGCTGGAGAAGTGGTCCTGTCCACTTGTAGGGCTGGCCTGCCCCATCAGCCCCGATGGGTCCTTCTCCCAGGCATTGCTTTGCCTCGTGTGCTGGTGCTGGCA
>NW_009932392.1:12131-28297 GCF_000696875.1 Nestor notabilis | reverse complement strand
CATGTAAACCCTTCCCTGCCCACAAAGCTGAGCTGACACCCCCAGGGCAGCTGAATAAAGCACCGCATGGGGCAAGGCCCTGTTCTGCTTTCTGCTGTTTTCCCTTCCCTTTCCCCCAAATAAACAGACCACCACAAAGAGAGACAAATGCCTTTGTTTCCAAAATGGGATGGAGTGTCAGAACAGCATGTCTCCCTGCCTCATGTCAGGGGTTAGAGAAGTCTCTGAGGGCCGCGGGAAGCCCTGCCAGGCAGCACAAGTCCTTGCTGACAGTGCTATTGTTAAGAAGGGGTGCATTTGGGGAGGGCTGGGGCTTTTGCCCTCTGCTATTTCTCTTCAGGAAAGTCACGTCTCATGCCTGCTTGCCCAGGGAGCCTTCCCTCCCTGACGGCTTGTCCTGAACAGACACCAACTTGGCAGTCACCAAGGGGTGTGCAAGGAGGTCCCCACTCCTGGACCTCTCCATGTGCCCCTGGGCTGGCAGGCACCCCATAGGGTGCCAAAACTGAGCTCTAAAGAAGTGGCCTTCTCTTGGGGTTGCCCAGCTCCAAGATCCCACCACTCCAATCTAACATCTATGCCCAGCAGCGGCCCTTGGGTTGCTCCTTCCAGGAGCTCTCAGGTGGCAGAGCCAGGGAAACAAGCCCAGGATTCTCCCCCTGCCTGGGTTGGGGGATGCCTTGACCAGAGCTTGGCTTAGGGCTGGGTCCTGCAAAGGGCCTGTCCTGCTGAGACAGGGTTACACAACAGCAGACCCTGTAGACACATTGCTTTTACTCTAAGGTTACCTCCTTATCGTGGGCTTGACTTGACGACTGCTCTCATACCCCCATCTTCGCTTTGAATGGGAGGAGGTGAATTACATCACAGTTTGAACCTGCCTGACTAAACTGAACTAGTGCAGAGACCAGGAGAACATCCCTGGTTTTCCCTGTTTGCTTTGGTGGAAATGGAAATCATGTGTCCCAGCTCTCATCTGCTCCTGGAACAAATGCCCAAGGGCCTGGGGGCTGGTACCTCTCAGATGCCCAGGATTTCTGAAGCTAATCCACCCTGCCCAAGACTGTAGGACTTAAGGCCATCAACAGCCATGAAGAAGCCCTCCAGAGCCAGGGGCATAGGGCACACCACATGAACCATGTCAGTGTGATCTCCAAAACATTGTCAGCGTGATCTCCAAAACATTGTCAGCAGCCCAGGGTCTGTGGCAAGGGGGGAAGTCAGGCAGTCAACAGGGGAAGTCAACAGTAACTCTGTTTGGTTACCGTGATCAGTAGCTGGAGCCAAGAGGAAGTGATAAACACCCCTCTGTCCAGGAGGGAGCTTTGCAGGGGTCCCACTTCAGCTTCCTGATGCTTCTGTCTCATCATGTCCACAGAGATGTGTCCACTGCCTCCCCCATGCTCAGGCAGTGCTGTCTGCCCTCTTCTTCTGAGCTGCACTCCCTCGCAGTCATTCACTTTGCTTTTGCCAAGAAAGAAGCTAAATGCTATTTCCTGTGGGGGAATTCTCAGGGATGAGGAGGATCCCACCAGTGCAGCAGCCTTTGGCCTCACAGTGTACCTGGCGAACCTGCTGTGGGCTGAACAGACAGCACAGCCCTGCCCTGTGATGCATGCCCCACAGACTGGCTACCTATGGGGTACATGTTAAAATACCTGGCTGGCTGGTGGACTCTTCCTTCCCTTCTATGCCAGGAGAGAAGAGCAGGTTTCATGCTCATGTGAGCAGCACTTGCCACCAAATCACTGGTGCATGGATGCTGCAAGTGAACATCTATCCCCTTCCCCCCAGGCTCCTGCTTGTGAAGAAGCTAAGCAGAAGCTGATATTATGTCTAATCAACACCATCTGTGACCCTACTCCGTACAAAAACATCTCTCAAACACTACCTCATGGGCCAAAAACGCTTCCTAAAATCATAGAATCATAGGATGGTTAGGGTTGGAAAGGACCTTCAGATCCTCAAAGCTGTCCCACAGAAGAAACCCCCTCTCCCCCACCATGCGCAAGGCCAGGCAGTCAGTTGGCATGTCAAGATCGACCCAGCCAATGTCAGGAGTTTGTCAGTGCTCAGCCTCAATGGCTGTCATAACAAGAGCAAGACTACGATGCCACAGAACAAAGCCAAGTTGTTTGTTTTGGTGCTAAGTGGATCAGCATGCTTCCCTCCCTTCTCCCAAGCCACCCAGTTCTGCTGGGATGTGAGCTGGTCCTTGACTTTCTTCCAGACAAATGAGATGGTCCTTTGTTTGGGAAACACTGAGGAGCCCAACCCTGGAGAACAAGGCAGAAGAGAGGGAGATGATGTCTGTGCTGCCAGTGCTGGGGGAGCGTGAGCTTGTGCTGCTGATGAAATGGCCTGTATTACCACCCCTCCGGGTGCTGTTGTGAGCTGCCCCAGCTCCAGGACTGAAGGAGGGAACCGAGGAGATCCCAAGTGTGGATCTTACCTTTTGCCCTGAAGTGTGGGCAGTTGACATCTGAATTGAGTGCCCAAAGCTGGCTCTTCCCAAGCGCTGCAAGCAGACAAAGCCCAGCTTTGGGGTCGGTGGGGTACTTTCAGCACCTGCCCTTTTGCTGGGGACATGACAGTGGATGGACACGCTTGCTGGCAGGGCTAGAGATGACTCTGCAGAGGGCTTCCTCAGAAGGATCCACTTGCAAAAAGAGCTATACAGGGATGTGCATGTGCCCACCAGCCCCAGAGGGTTCCTGGGCCCCTTCAAGGGGGTGGGAACCAGCAGCGTTGCAGGGGATGACGCATCCCAGTGCTTTCCTCTGCCTCCCAACTGAGATAGCATCGGAGAGGAGCGCCCTGCTCTTTCTCTCCCCAAATAGTACGAGCCTCGGGGAAAGGAGGGTACCAAGCCCTGCTGAAACACCCTCCTATTTCAGCAGCAGATCCCAGCAGATAACAGACAGTTTACTAGCAAGAGGTAATGGTTCCAGCAGGCTGTAGGGTGGCAGGTAGCAGCTGCCTAACAGGGCTCAGTACTGCCTAACTGTTTGGAACACCAAGTGAGGGATGGCACATGCTACCAAAACCCCCAAGGGAGTTTTGAGGGGCTTGGGAGCCCCTGGTCAAGCAGTGGGGGAGAGCCCTGGCTGTTCTGGCTCTGAGGCCAAGAGGATGCATCCCTGTTGGGGAATGATGACCCGTGCCTCCCACAGGACCTCAGGGGAGGGCAATACATGTCTGCCCAAGGCTATCCTCTTTTCTCCAGCTCTTGCTGCCTGGCAGGGCCCCATTGCCCCTCAGAAAGGCCAAGTTGGCCTTTTGCCTGCCTTGGCTTCAGCTTGGCTGTGCTGATGCTTTGTGGTCCCATGTGCTTTGGAATCCCTCCAAGCACGAGATGTGCCCCTACTGCTGGCTCGTGGGCTGGCTGCAGCAAGAGTGTTTCCTAAAGCAGATTCAATGGCCCATGCAGGGTACCTCTCAGTGAGAAAAACCTGACGTGCTCCAGGCTCCCTGCTGGCCTCACATCCTGAGCAGCTCTGATGCTGCTTCTGCCCTGTGTGGAGACT
Source organism: Nestor notabilis (assembly GCF_000696875.1). NCBI lineage: Eukaryota > Metazoa > Chordata > Aves > Psittaciformes > Psittacidae > Nestor > Nestor notabilis. Next base: position 24,770 of record NW_009932392.1, on the reverse strand, counting down.
AATATCAGAGCCCACACCCTAGGTACCACTTTGCATGCACAAAACAAAAAGGGTGTTTTCAGGCTTCTTTGTCATCCCTGCCAGCAAAGCCTATTCAAGGCAACCCTTTCCTACAGGATCATCATTCCACACTGGTTTTTACACACATCAGTCGCTGAAAAATGGCATGTGGCTGAGTTTCGGTCTCAAGGGTGTTGCAGGAGAACGTGCCTGTATTCCACGAACATACTTCTCTTGAGCACCGTTTCTTGGAAGAGCTGAAACCAGCATCTGGGTTGCTGTAACATGTTCAAACACAGCATCCACTTTTAGTCTGCATATTAAGTACAGCAAACAAACCTCTGCCCGGCGCATCCCAAAAGTCACTTTGACAGACAACAACCTGAGACAAGGAATTTGCCTCGGCAGGTGGTTTCTAGGCTTGAAATAGGCTCAGTAAATAGCAGGTTTCTAAGGCACTGCAAGGACACCAATTTGGGTATTACAGCAGTGCAGAGCCGGTGGCCACAGTCAGCCGATTGCCTGCAGCTCTCCTGCTCCAGCACATCAGTGCCAAAACATCCAACCCTCCTGCACGGAGCTGCATTTCCTTGCCCTTCAACACCCAGCATCAACCAGCAGCCCAAGAATACTCTTAGAACCACCTTTTAGCACAGTATTTCCTTTCTTTCCTGCAGTGGTGGCACTGGGCTTATGTTGCAGGCCCCCTGGAAGTCATTAGCCAACGTCCAGCCAAGCGGTGGTGATGCTTTCCCCGCTACAGTCAGCATTTGCTGAGCTCATAGCTCTGCTTTCAAAACATGTCATTTCTTAAAGGTTAGGTCTGAAGCCCTGCCTGCAGTGCTCGCACAGCCTGAACAATGCATGCTGCACCCTAACCGACTTTTGACTTCTGTTTTCCTTTCTATTTCTCTAACTTGAATTACTTAAAGAAGATTGGAAATTCATGCCACCAGTCAGAAGTCGATTTACCATTTTCCTTAAATGAGAAAAATATTATTGGTTTCATCTGCGTGGCAGAGTTCTACGGGGCCCCTAATTGTATTTTGCCTACAGGAATACTTAAGCCTTACTTCACTCACCTTCCAGCTCTGGTCTGCTGTCCTGCTCTGGCTCAGCAGCGATTGCCTGACCTGCTGCAAGGCTTTTCTTCACCCTCATTTGCAGCTCTTGGCAATACCCTACATGCAGCAACCACCCAGTCCAGGCTGTGTCCTTGAGAGCAACTTCTGTGTGTCAAAACTAAGAAGCATCAGGCCGCCCCTCCTTGATTCACCTTTGCTGTGCCACCCTGGGCCAAGTGCCCTTAAACTGAAATGCAAATGGCCCGAAGCCTTCCTGAGCAGCCACTGCGCGGCTGGGATTACAGATCTGCTAACTCTGCTGCTCTAGCCTCACAGTCAGGATCCTTCACATCCGAGCCAACCAAAGGCTTGGCACTTTCTTGCTGTGCTGTCAGTATTTCTAGCACTGTCAGGCAAGGAGTTCTCTTGCTATCACGCAGGTGGAGGAGCCAACCTAGATCAGTAGGTGGCTTCTCGCTGTTGTTGCATGCTAGAACGGCACTTGAAAGGCTTGGGCCACCCGTCTCCATGGTCTGACACAGGCTGATCCAAGCTGCCCGTGGCTGCCGCCCGTGCCTGCCTCCCTGCCCGCCCAGCCTGTCAGGATACCACCCCATCTGTCAGACCAGGAGCACTCCCTTCCCCACCAAGCACTGCAAAGCTGTGCCCATGGAGGGTTTAGACCCCAGGGGTGAGATGAAGCCCAATGTGAGCAGACAGAGGTGCAGGGGAGAAGGTGGGGAGTGTTGGATTTGAGGAGCTCCCGGGGTACACTCTGAGGTGTGTCTAACACATCCCAGTGTTATTAGCATGAGCAGGAGTCAGTCCCGCTTCCCCAAGCTGTAACTTCAGGCTCACCCAGATAATTCACCTTGTCCAGGTACCCTTTGATAACATTTGCAGGATTATCTTCACTACTGGGGAACATATTTCCATACTGGTTTAATGAAAGCAGAGATTCTGGAGTCAGCAGGAGCTGGAGCCTCACAGTCGGCTTCTAATCCAGGAAATTGGATGTGGTTGGAAATGTTTCAGCAGGCGAAGCTTGGGAGATCCTGCTGTGGCTCATTCCTGATGTGAGGCTCTGTGTCCATGAGATAATAAATCTGAGTTTAGCGCACCTAATCCTGAATTTAAAATACCACAGCCCACATAACACGAAGTGGCTGAACAGGTACAAAGACGCTCTCCCAGCGGAAAGATGTTGCAAATCACTGAAGGAGTAATTGCAGCTGAAACTCTCTTTGCCAGCTGGAGAGCAACGCATACAGGTGGACTTTGGTCACGTAGTCCACGGGCTTTTCAACCAAGCCCTTTCCAAGGTCATGACTTGGGATGCCCCATCTATCGCTGCATCCCTCGCAAGCAGACTTGGGGCAGATCTTCCTTCTTTCGCTTCAGACACTTGCCTGACTTGGCTATTTCTTAAGAGCTGCCAAACCACCTTGGTTAGAGCCACCCAGCAGCTCAATTCACCCTCACAACCTGCAGTAGCTAGACTCCAGCCCTCAGCATGCAGGACCAGTCTGGGTATGCTGAGCCATACCAGTGCCTATCAGCTAGACCAGAAGGCAGGCCCTAAATCGAAGCGACTCTCAGTGATGAAACTCACACTTTGCAATGATGTTTCCCTCTTCAGCCTAAGCTGAATTGCAGCTTGGAGGTTGGGAGGGGTGGGGATGTCCATGAGGAAAGCTGGGAGCTCAAGCAACTGTGCCATCTCAGCATACAGAGATCAGCAAGGGCTCTTTGGGTGTCAAGGAGAGTGCAGGAAGAAGGCTGAGGTCCTGGGAGGAGAGCTACAATGAAGATCATGGGCAACCCTAGCTACAGATGGGAATGTCCAGTCCCTTCTATGGGAATGACTGGTCACAGCCAGCACTGGGGGCTGACCTCAGGCCTCAAAGGCAGCAGCAATTCTTTGAGGACTGGCTGGGATTTCTCACTGAACAAGGGCAATTTGCACTTGGCAATTGCCAACAAGGAGTGAGCAGACAGGGGCATTGTGCAAGGAAAGGCTAACAAGAGGGCAGCTCCCAGGAGCCAGCCCGTCTCTGAAGCATGGGCCACAGCAGAGGTGCTCAGGGTCAGGACTTGAGTGGGATGCATAACCCCTAGCATAGGATATGCTTGGTGGGGTCTTTGTTGTGGTTTCTGGCCTTGCACACATGTGCTGGCTGTGAATTTGGTCTGCCCCGTCACGGCAGTGGGCTCTTACGCACCCCCTTCTCCCCATCCTGTCCAAGGACACACAGTCCCAGTTTGGAGAAAGCAGGTGCAGATGCAAACACCACCGGCCTCACCCTCATAACCAGAGATGAGACACTGCTGAAGTAATATCCCACAGACATTACTCCCGTCTCCACATTCGCAGCTGCCTCTGGCCACGAGTTTGGCATGGCCAAGGGCACTGTTTGCAGCAACAGCGTCAGGACCAGTCACTCCCTTTGGCTTGGGCAAAGATCTTTTGCTTCACAAGGTACGATGCAGATCAGTGGATCTCCCTCTAATACAAAGTAAGGATTTGCGACATGATGCAGGAGAGCTCTCCTGGTGAGGAATAGCCTGGCTGGAAAGGTAGAGAAGAGCCCTATCCCACCACTGAGTTCCCACATAGTGGGATAAGCCCATGCCACCAAGGTCTGCTGTGATCTGTCCTTCAGATCCGTCCTTCACAACTCGGATGGGCTGATAACCTGCTGGCACATCCCCTAGCTGGCTGACCAGCCACACACCGATAAGGAATATGGTGACAGGAGGTGAGGACTGTGAGCTCTAGCCAGCCTGGCTCTGCCCTTCTCAACCCACAGTGGCTCTTCCTGCACCACATTGCTCCTGAAAACAACGGGCAAGCACCTCTGCATCATCAATGTGCTGAAGCAGGTATCGGTATAGCTGGGGACACCATCCCTGTCTGGTGTGCCATCAGGGTGAGCAGGGACATTCCCTTCCCTGAGTTCAGCCTTACCTTGTGAGGACGCTTATCCTGGACCTTTAGATTTTGCCACCTCATCACAGCATAGGAAGGGAGACGTGGCATTATAAGGATGGAGGTAGCCCACGGCCTACAGGCAGTGGGACACCCCATGGCCCCCTTGCCCATGGTATTAGGCTGTCATGCCAATGCCATTTAATCCAAGGCTCCTTGAAAGCCATGAAGACACCTGGACTTCCATCAGAGAAACATAGTCTGCCTGAGGTGGACTCAAGTCTGAAGGCTGAATTTCCTTGATGTGAACAGCCTTTCCAGCATCTCCTCTGGGGTGTATCCCCTCCCCTGTTATCCTTGAGCTGGTCTCTAATCTTTGCAGCAGCATTTGGACAGGCATGACTCAAGGAGCGGGTGGCTGCTAAGGCTGGGTTACAATGCCCAGCTATCAGAAACGCTGCAGGAAGCACAGCACCTCACCCATACATCTTAAATGGCATTCCCCATCTCCAGTTCCAAGTAAGCAAATATTTACACACTTTTCCCTTCCCCGTCCAACATTCTTTCAAGGGAACAAGAAAGGCCTCAAGGGCCTCCTAGCCCGGGCCCTGCAACCTGCTAGACCGTGGCTCCAGCAGCAGCTTATCTCCTTGGAGATGAGGACCTTGGGGTCCTTTAAAGGGGTTTGGTCTCACAAAACCTTAGATTTGAAAGGGATTGGTTTAATTACACACACATCCCGAGCAGGGGAGAGCTGTCTCTAGTTACTTTTTCTCTTGTTGGCATGAAGCACTTCTCCTCGTCCCATGACACATGGAAGGGATCAGGCTCAAGAGCCGAATCTTGAGACAGGTTTCCAAAGTGTGTAAAGAAGGAGCAGCCTTGGCAGAGCAGAGAAGCCCACTTTGGCCTTTACTCCAGCCCCTTGTGTCATGGGGTGACCAGTAACCTGGGCAAAGGCTGGAGCCGGTCCATGCCCTCCCCAGCTCCAGCAGACAGGAGGGTCTGCTGGCATTGATAGGAGATACCCAGGAGTGACAGCCTCTGGGGTTGTGCTTGACAGGGGTAAGATGGTTGGAGACTGTCACGGTCTCAGCAGCAGGGGAACTGATGGTCTGCATAGAAAGGGAAGAAGAAAGTGCTTCAGTGAGTTTCAGTTCTGGGCCCCTTAAGGAAATCACAGAGTGTCTTGTGATTTAGAGACAAATATGCAAGACAAGGAGAGCTTTAAGCCACAAGCTTGGCCTGCTGCCTGAATTTTTTCCCTCCTCTTTCAGCCTAATTACAGTTGAGCCATGTAGTAATTGGGTAACTTTTTCCAGAGGAATCCTTTCACCCCGAGTGAATCATGCTTGCCATAAAGAGAACATGGAGACGGATAAAAGACGTTATAAATCCTACGGCTTATTGTGATAGTTTTGCCCCCATCCCCTTGTTCCTTAGCCCCCGAGGTGTGTCCAGGGTAGGCGCAAGAGCCAGGCACTAAGCTTTCCTGGATACTTCCTCCCCACCCTTCCAAGACAGGTTCCTTTTGGCTTGCTGTGCCCTGCAGCCGAGATGAACTGCATGGTTTTGAGGGCATCTAGGGGTTCTGCACAATAAGGACTATTTCCCCTTCTCTGGTTCCTGTACCTACAAGAGCGGGTGGTAAGGGCTGGGTCAGCAGCTAGGCACAGCCTCTGGGGACAGCAAGGTGATCCTGGGGACAGCTTCAGTCCTCTGCTCCTGGGGTTTCACCTGCACCACAAAGAGTTTCTATGTGCGCAGCGCTATTTCTCCTGCCCCTGATTTAGCTGGAGCCGAAGAGCCCAGCCCTCCTCCCAGGCCCTTCCCACCAAGTCTCAAATCCATCTGATCATTTTCCATGTGGCATAAAAGCCTTGGATAGTAAAACACTCATTGTAAAACTATTTTCCATTGGCTTCATGGCCACACACAGATGGATCTCCTCCTGGAGCAGCCAGCAGCCTGCTTGGAAGGGTTGGGTTTAGCAGGCTGGAGAGGAGCCTGGGTGAGGACAGGGAGGAGACAGCTCTGCCTATTAGGTCCTCCTTCCCTCCCCTCAAAACGAATCCCTCCCACCCTTTCCCCAGTGTGATTGGTGGCTGGGATGGAGAAGGGCCGGGACAACTCTGCTCTCCATCTATTTAAACACAAGGGTGGGGCCCCTGCAGCTACTTGCCTGGGACTATTGCACCTTGGTGAGGAGGAGCATTAGCCTGCAGAACAGCATCATGTCTTGTGTGAGTAGAGGAAGGGATGGGGCAGCTTTGCTGGAGATGGTGCTTTACAGAGTGGGAATGTGCTGTGCTGGCTTGGTGTGGTGGTACTTTTGCTATCCTGCTCAACCTCTGTGTCAGAAGGTCTGCTAAAGCTGGGTGACTTGTATCCACTGCAGAGGGGTTGCTGCTATTTCTTGTTCTGGCAGACATGGTTCTTTTTCCCTGCAGGATCCCTTTAGGAGTAACGTGGGGGGATCCTGGCTGGGTTGGCTCCCAAGCTGGGGTAACCTGTTTTGCCTCAGCTTTGCTCCGGGGAAGCGGTTGCAGTAATGCTTATTGCTCTCTAAGCATCTTTTCTGGGCAGCCTTGCTGCTTGCTTCCTGGCTGAGGTTTTAATGAGTCATTGAATCGTTACTTTCCTTTCTTATAAAAATAATGTCCTATGCAGGAGTGTCCTTCTGTGAGTGTCCAGGACTGCCAGGTAGATGGTTGTGTCGAAGAGTGATTGCACTTCTTTGATTAATTGATCTTTCATTAGACTGAGGGTGATTCACCAGGGAGTGTCTCAAGTGCAAACTTATTTGTTGAAGTGGGATGGGGGAGAGATTCTTACTTGTATTGGGGTCTTGCCTCTGCTGAAATAGAAAATGAGTACGTGTGGGTTTACAGGGTATTTTAGTTCTCCTAGAGAGAAGGTGGGGAAAGGTATGCACATGGAGCAGGAGAATGCTCTTGCAAATGTTGAGCCTACAGAAAACACTCAAGCCCTTAAGAGCTGGAGAGCAAGAGCTGGACATGGGCAAGGCTTGAAGTTCAAACCTAAGCTAGGGAAGGGAGTGGAGGCTCCATTCCTGTGCAGCTGGGCTTGTGTGGGATGGTGAGACCCACAAGGCACACAGGTGTGTTTGTGCCAGGGTGGGTGTGATGGGAGCTTGCAGGTACTTAGGCTTCACTGCTGTGAAATAGATATGTTGATGACAGCAGCAGGAGGAAGGTTGGGAAATCAGGCACATGTCTCTGAGATGCCACTGGTGTAGTGCCCTAGGGGAAGGGAGCTTTCCTGTCTCTCCGGTGGTCCAAAGCAATGCACTTGCAAGGCAGCAAGGAGAGCTGCCAAGTCAGAGCAAGTGAGCCAGCAGGTACTGAGCTAATGTCTCTGCCTCCATGTTCCCCAGGGACCGGTGTGCACCAACTTGGGTCTCAAGCCCGGCCAGCGCCTCACTGTCAAGGGGAAAATCGCTCCGAGTGCAAAGAGGTAAGCTGTGCTCTCAAGGCACCAGACTGAATTGTCTCTGCTGTCTGGGGACAAAAGGAATCCCTCTCTTGGGTAGGAGAAGAGCAGCTTTGGAAGGGGTTAACACTACCAGTGCTTCCCAGTGAGTCATTGCTAATGCACTTTGCAGATGCACTCTACTGCCAAAGGGCTAAGTCAAAGCAGATGTGAAGCTCCAGCTGCGGGCACTGGCACTGACCATATCCTCTGTAGTGCAGGGTAAAGGAAACGGAAACTTTGTCTAGTTGATTTGGTTTGATTGCATCCCCACAGCTACATCCTCTCCCTTGCGTGAAGATGGCCCAGGAGTAGGAACACATTTACAGTGCCTTGCTTCACCAAGGCAGCTTGGGAGGTCTTGGATGCTCTCAGCCACAGCTCCAGCTTATGGTGCAGATGGGAAGGCTGCATATTGCAGCAGAGGGTCTCAGGGTGTTGAAGCTTGCTTTCACCCTATGGAGATGCTTCATAGATGCTAGCGGGGAAGGAAGCATTCCTAAACGTGCAGGGACCAGGCTGTCTGGAGCCCCCAGGGAAGCCTCTGCAGCAGCCCCAGCCCTTGTGCAGGTCTGTGGCTGGTGAGGTCCTTTGGATAAGGTGAAGCCTGTAGGTGCTGTACCAGCACTAGCAGTGTTCCAGGAAACATGTCCCAGCTCTTCCCAGTGCCTTTGAAGCTTGTTAGCATCAGGGTGAAGCCTCCTGGGTGTTCTCTTGCCAAATAATGCCTCCTCTCTTCTCGTTTGGGTAAGAGGCTTGGGGCCAAGGTGAACACTGGGCTGGGAAGCTGCTTCCTCCTGCTGCCATTGCAGATGCTTTGGGATGGCTAATGACATGGTAACAATTAGAGCTGCCTGCAGGGTGGGGAGAAGGCAGTGGCTGCCAGGCAGGATGCAGTGCCAGCTAACTGTTTGGGCCTGAAAGGCAATTGTGGAAAGCAACTGTCTTTCTGGGAGCTGGTTTCACTGCAGGATAATTCCCCATTCAGGGCTTTAACATTTGTCTTGTTAAAAGCTTCATGGAAACCAAGTGGTGTCTTTCCCAGGGATTGCACTGTGGGGCCTGTCACTCCAGCAGAGGAGTGTACCCCTCACTGGCACAGCACCATCATCTTAGGGAAGTTGTGCAGCTTAGCAAAGGGTTTCTCTTTGGTTACGCTTGGCTGGGCTTGAAGCACCAGGCCGAGAGATGTTCATGGTGATGAGCAACATGCTACCACAGTATTGATGTCTTCTTTCTCTGCAGCTTTGTGATGAATCTGGGGAAGGATGCTTCCCACCTTGGGCTTCACTTCAACCCCCGTTTTGATGCTCATGGTGATGTGAACACCATCGTGTGCAACTCAAAGAAGGTGGAAGAGTGGGGTGCAGAGCACAGGGAGACTGTCTTCCCTTTCCAGAAGGGAGGCATAGCAGAGGTGAGACCTGGGATGCACTATAAGACATGGTGAAGGAAAGGTGTTTGGCACCGGGCACCCAACTGCAGGGACTCTGTTTAGGAGGTGACTGGCTTCTCCTGCTTGGCTAGTGCCACCACCCAGGGCTCTGAGCAGTGATGGAGGATGGGGATCAAATGTGCAAGCTCCACCTAGCTCAAAGGGATGTCACTATTGAACTGAGCAGGGAATAAGCATCTCTTGGGAGACCAGAATAACAGTCCTGCTGTTGAAAAGCAGGTTATGCTGCTGAGCACGTTCACCCTGTGGAGGGTGGCACAGTAGCACTGCGGAGGGGAAAAGCTTGAGGGTGTCTTGGCAGAAACTTTCTTTGACTTTTCCATTTGTCTTGCAGATCACTTTTGGCATCAACCCAAATGATGTGACAGTCCACCTGCCAGGCCACCAGTTCACGTTCCCAAACCGGCTTGGTCTCTCTGTTTTTGACTACTTTGATACACAAGGGGACTTCACACTCCAGTCCCTCAGCTGGGAATAACTTTCCTCTGACACCTCTATCTCAAAGATATAGAAAATCAATCAATAAATAAGTTTTGGTCTACCCAGTCTCAATCTAATTTGTTTCATACTGCAAGTCCATGGGGGTTGGTTGCCTTGCTGGAGGGTTGGGGGAAGGAGAGTAGCCAACCATATGTGGGTGACATTGCACCAACTTTGGCCCTTAAAGTCATAGATGGAAAGGAGGGTGAGGGTCAAAAGCCTAGAAAGGCAGAAGGTAAAAAGGCCAAGGAGAGTCTGAGGGGGGAAACACTGGGGGTAGGTGTGGCTGAGGGGTAGAGTGGAAGGGTCCCCTAGAAAAAGTCACGCACTCTTGAGGTGTAGACTGACAGTGTTACCCTGCCTAAGTAAAATGGGTTTATTAACTCTCACTCCATAAACTAAGCATCCCTGGCTGGCCTCAGGCAGCCTGGAGTTGCTGTGCTAGGTAAACCTAGTGGGGTGAAGTCCTCAACTGTGCTAGCTTTGGCTTGCACCCATCTGTAGAAGTTTGTCCTACTCATGACATAGCTTTCCTATGTCTTCTTGGGATCTCTTGCTGCTGCCTGAAGCAGCAGTAGGAAAGGATGCCTCAATGTGGCGGAATGTATAGTGGGCTCCTCATCCAAATCCTTCCAACAACTGCAGAAGCACAGATGCTGATGTGGCACAGGAGGGTGGTGGCCTGGAGAGGTCTGGTTTTATTCTACTGTGTGTGCCTTGCCTGGTCTATCTGGAGTTGGGAGAGGTAGTAATGCCCAGCTGCAGTGTGGGATGCTAAGGTTGCTTTTGTTACCCTTTCACTTACATTAGCCCAAATGAGGCTGAGCTCTTCTCAGTCTAAACTGAGGCTAACCTCTGAGGAGTCTGGAGATAATGAGGCATGTTTGATGTTGCAGCATAGTTCTCAATGGCCTGTGGGTCACTACCCAAGGTGTCAGCCAACAGCTGCCTCTGAGGATCTCCCAATCTAATGCTACTTTGGCAGCAATGACTACTGCTGGTGGGCGCAGGAAAAGTGGGAGATGCCCTTCCCACAGCGCACAGCAGTTGGGGTGGAAGGGCCCACCCTTTGGGTCCTCCTTTCCAGGCTTGGCCATGAACAACATGAAGCACGAACAATTTGATGTCCTACAAAGGCTCCCTGTAGGCCTGGCTGGGTGGATACCTCCCATTAAGCAGTTGCAGAGTAGCTGCAACACTGGGACTTGCTCCTACGGCAGCAGCACCTCCTGTTCTTGCTCAGTATTTCATGAGGCTGTGCCAAGTCCTGTGCCTCAGGTACCCATGGCAGAGGAAGGCTTGGCTGCTAGGAACTGGGGGGCTGAGGAGGAAGAGAGAGACAAGTTGGAGACAAGGGGTCAAGACAGGCTTTCAAGCTGAGAGGCAGAAATACAGGAGTATACAAGCAACGTGAGGCTCTGCAGCTGGATCTCTCTTGAAGCCCCATGTTCCCCAGAGCCAGTCTGCTCTGGAAGGCACTGGAACAGGTTGCCAAAAGAAGTGGTAAATGCTCCATCCCTGGTAGTGTTCAAGGACAGGTTGGACAGAGCCTTGGGTGATATGGTCCAGGGTGTGGTGTCCCTGCCCATGACAGGGGGTTGGAACTAGATGATGTTAAGATTCTTTCCAACCCAAACCATTCTATGATTCTATGATCACACCCTACTCTTTAGGTCTACATTTATAATAGTAAACACAACATCTAACATTGCCACCCTGTGCATAGGCATGGTTAGAGGACAGCATAGCTTGGCTGCTCTTCTCATGGGGTGATGTGAATGAGGCCATTCTGGGGCTAAGAAGAGGGTTTAGCCATATGGGAATGACCCATGTTAGTCTAGATGGACTCAAAGCAAAAGACCTGGCCCAGTTTATGCAGTGGTTTTGACGCAGTCTAGAGTTGGGGATTTCCTGACATGGTGCTGCTGAGGGCCTCCATGTGAGCTGGGATGATGGGCCTACAGTGGACCTCTCTCCTTACAGCTTCCTCTGCTGGGCTGATCTTGAGAGCTCAGCAAATGTACTGACATCCCCAGGCTGTACTTCAGGGCAAACTCACAATGTCTCTTAACTGCACTTGGGAGTCTTTTTTTAGCAAGACTCTTCAAAGGGATTTTTTTTGGGTGGCGGGTGGGGGAAGAAAGATGAGTGTGAGCTTTACCACAAGAGGATGAACCTAATTCAGGTTTCCTGCTAGCGTGGCTGCTCCTCGAAGTGACTCACTGGTCCTATGAAATCTGTGACTCACTGTTGTCCTGACTTTGTTATGGCTTGGCCCGTTGCTAGCAAGGAGGTGAGGGGTGGCGAGGGTTCCCCAGCTGTGCAATTTAGAGTATCGAGGCTGACTCCTCCCTTCCACCCACTTGCTGGCATGCAAGGGCTGAAGGACCTGAGGATGAAGCCAGGATTCCCAAGACAAGCCTCATCCTCCCCCGGAGCTGAGGAGGGTGAGCAGCGTTGCAGAGGGGAAGGTGTGAAGGGGAACACAATGACAATAGAGACACTGCATGCCAGCATGGAGGGTGATGCACTTTTATTTCTTGACTCAACCCCAGCCAAATGGTGGGAGATGTTCCCAACCTGGGATGCTGCTCATCCCTTGCTCTCCTCAACACATCCCAACAACTCCCCCAAAATTGCATGCTGGAGAGGGACTCTTCATCAGGGACTGTAGTGATAGGACAAGGGATGATGGGTTTAAACTTAAACAGGGGAAGTTGAAGTTAGGTCTAAGGAAGAAGTTCTTTACAGTGAGGGTGGTGAGGCACTGGAAAAGGTTGCCCAAAGAAGTGGTAAAGGCTCCATCCCTGGCAGTGTTCAAGACCAGGTTGGATAGAGCCTTGGGCGTCATGGTCTGGTGTGAGGCGCCCATGCCCATGTCAGGGGGTTGGAACTAGATGATCTTAAGGACCTTTCTAATCCAAACCATTCTATGATTCTATGATTCTATAAAGCTGGAGGGATGCTGTGGCCTCCCCCCAGCTCCTCCATGGCTTCTAGGATGGTGCTGGTCCCTGGGGCGCCGGCGGTAGCTGCCAGTGAGCAGGGTGTAGAGGAAGGGGTTGACACAGCTATTGCTGTATGCCAGGCAGGTGACCCCGAAGTTAAGGTAGGCTTGCGTGGTGGGACCAATGCCCAGCCCCTCACCCCAATAGAGCCCAGCCAGCTGCCAGGCCCAGAAGGGGAGGAAGCAGGCCCAGTAGGCTACCACGATGGTG
>NW_009932392.1:0-11831 GCF_000696875.1 Nestor notabilis | reverse complement strand
GGCCTGCCTGGCCCGCAGAGGCCTGGCCACTGCCCAGTACCTCTCCAGGCTCATGGCAGTCAGAAGGAAGATGCTGGCGTGCATGGTGAGGAGGTCCAGGCTGAGCAAAAGCCTGCAGCCCACGTCCCCGAAGAACCAGTCATGGGCAAAGTAGGTGCAGACCACAAAGGGGATGGTGGAGAGGTACAGGAGGTCAGCCAGAGCTAGGTTGATCACATAGACCCCCAAGGAGCCTGCTGAGTGGCCTGACACCCTGCCGGAGGCCACCAACAAGGTGTAGATGTTCCCCACCATCCCAGTGAGGCACATGACGAGCAGCACTGCACCCAGAGGCCCCGTGACCAGGCTGTCCCCTGCCAGGACGCTACTGTCATCACCCACACCACTGCTTTCCTCCAAGAAGCTGCCACCCTCAAGATCCTCTCCAGGTCTTGTGCTGATGAAGGAAGGGTCATAAGACATCTTTGGGTACACGAAGCAAGAGCAAGGCAGGCTGTCAGAGACCTGTTCCTTCCCCTGCCTTTCCCCCTTGCTATATGGGACACGTCTAGCCTTGACAGGAAAGCAACCGAGGGAAGGGAATATACAGGGTACTCCAGAGAAGTCTATTCCTCACCTCCAGCCGCCCAGTCCATTTTGTTGATCTTGTCCATCACAAGCACTGTCTGATGGTTTCCCTTAACCATCAAAGGGCTGACAAAAGGACACTGCCCTCGTCTTCAAGACCAGGAGGTGCAAAATAACCTCTGCCAGCCAGGAGGAAATGTCTCCGTTCTTCACCAGCTCCTCATTTCTTGTTTCTCCAGCGTTCACTGGGCCCACAGAAACCAGCAAACTCTGTGGGCAAGCAGATTTCTCCTCCCAAGTCTGTATCCTCTCAGCTCAGACAGACTGGAGAAGTGGGCTCTGCCCCCCTGAACTAACCCCTGGGGAGTTGTCTTACCCGCTGCACAGAGGAATGTGTCTGACTCAGAGCTTCACACACCGATGTGAATGCAGTCCCAGTTCATACCCGACTTGACTGCTAGCTGAAGAGCCTTACTGGCTGCCTCCTCTTTCTAGCATTCATGCTCTTTCTTCCCCCTTGTCTTCCTGCACCTTCCTCCTGTTCCCTTTTCCTTCTTGTACTTGTTTCCCTTTCTTTTTCCTATTTCCCCTTGCACTGCTGTCCTCATTTGAGAGGAGATAATTGAAAGACAAGAGTCCCTAATGTGTGGAAGCATCACACTGTGGCTTTAGACGGGAAACCAGAGACAAGTTGGTGCCACACTGTTCTGCTTGTCCCTTAGCCAAGCCAGGCTGTGAGGGCCTGTCCCCCACTCCCTTCCAAGGACATCAGGGCCCATAAGGTATAGACAATGGATGTAGCCCCGAGTTTGCAAGCAAGCCCCCAGATGGCTGGACATCTCACATTTCCTATGACCTGCTCTTGTTCCTCCCTGCTGGGAGCCTGTTGGGTAGGCACCATCGCCTTCTAGCGGGGCATCGCTGCATGGCATCTATGTACCCACATTTCCACGCTCAATGCTCCCTGCTCTTTTTTCACCCACATTCGGGCCTCATTCGTCTCAGGGAACACACACGGTGCTGCTTCTCACCTAGGAAGTCGATGCTCCCAACAGGTTCTGGTAGTTTCAGCACAGAGAGGGCTCCCCAGGGAACCAGAGGGGGACCATGACTTTGCCTATTTTGCTCTGATGGTAAGATCTGCAGTCCACATGCCCCAGGAAATGCAATGAATAGCCACAGCTATCTGCTCTGATTGTCTGCCCTTTTGTTTTTCCAAAAACCAACCTCATACCTTAGTAGTCAGCAGCTCAGCTAACTACTGTTAGCTTCCTAACTTCATTTAGGAAATTAAAATAAATTACAGTGGGATTTTAGAATTAATTTCTCTAGGAGCTAATTAAAATACTGGTTGCCTCATTAATTCCAGGTAGCTCCCCCTAACACACAAGATGCCTGCTCTCATACTACTGGTGTAAAGCTGCAGACACATCAGATACTACAGTCATCAGCAGAACTCAGCTGGTCCTTCCAGCATGTGAAACACAGCTCTGCCAGGAGAGCTTTAAGAGATGATCTTTAAGATATGAAGGTTGATTTAGTGGTTAGGGCTAACTGTTACTAGAAGGATACGAACATACAGACTTCCCTGTTACACTACTGCATAAAAACGTATGTATATGTGATATACAATATGAACATATGTAATGTATAAGGCAGAATGAAAATGCCAGGCCTTTGATGTAGAGAATGAGGGAATCTGTGTATTACTGTCTTTGGACATTGACCCCTAGTTCTAGTACAAACAACAGAGAGTCTGAACTCTGTATCAGACATGTCATAAGCCGCTCTCCGACGGACCCAACCTCTCTCCATTGGTTTGACTAGAGACTCAAATTTGACAGCTGAACTTCAGTGGCATGAATATCCCTCACAGTATCTTACCCAGGGCAGTATTCCACCTCCCATCACTTTTTGTTACATGCACACACACACATTATCCATATACACATATGTATACCCATATATTGTTTCTGAGCGTTCCTTTTCTCTGTAGCAAAGGAAGGTCTGAAGAAGCTTTCAAGCCCATACATGGCAGGATGAAACAGGCTACACATTTGGCTGTTAGATTACATCTTTTTAGTGACCTTTCTCAACTACAGCTCTGATCAAATATGTACAAATTTCACATCTCTGTCACCAGCAGAGAAGCTGTTTCTTGTAAAGGAACAGGCCCTCCTAGTCCAGAAGCCCCTGCAACTGACTGGGGTTTAACTCCAACCAGGCAACTGTTTTCTTAAGGTATGTGGTTGTCTGCAGTTTCATGCAGGAGTGATGCTAGGTCCCAAGTCCAACATAGCAAGTGCTAAGTTTTCAAGGTCCAACTGACAGGCAAGGCCTGCCAGCATCCAGATCACAGCAATTTAACAGTGACAGGTTGCACTGAGGATTCAGACTCTCAAAGTCTTGCACTTGAAAGGAAGCAGCTTAATCGGGTGCTCAAAGCTAAGTGGACCTTCTAGGGGGGAAAAAAGTGCTTCAAAGGGTGCTTCAAAAGCACTGTGTTTCTCTGATGTCGATCTCCTCTCCTGACAGCCCACCAACAGGACCAGGTAGAGTCAAGTCATAGTAAGTTCCTGCATGGCTTCCTAGGATTTAAACTTGAAGTAGGCTTCAACTGTAGTGAAGGGAAAAGGTGGTGCATTAGGGCAATACCCTAAACTGGAATGGCAGGAGGGGAAGGAAACAGCATCCAGGCACTTACTTGCATATTCTTGTGGTGTCATGGCCTGGTTGATGACACTAGTGAAGGCTGCGATCCAGTCCAGCTGGTCAGTCTCTGTCTCACAGGTGAAGAGGTATTCCCGGTCGGGGGTGACAATGGTGAGGCCATAGTGCCAAGAGAAGTTGCCCTGTGTCCCTGAAGGCAATCCCTTCTGGACGCTATATCCGTTCTCTCTGCTGCCCATGAACACCTCACCCTTAGCATTTTTTTTGAGAGGGATTTATGGACTCCCAGAAGAACCAGGGGATAATAGCAGTGCACCTAAGGACAGGAGAAGAGTGGGTGAGGACCAGGGATGGTGGTCAGGGGTGGTCAGAGAATTCAGAGAAGCAGGGAGGTGATGCTCACAGGCAGCAGCAGAAAGGAAAATATAATAGCATAGATATAGAAAGGTCTGAGAAAAGAAATGCTGCTCCATGTCATCCCCCATGTCACTCTCCTCCCCATCACCACTTTTAAACTGCTGCCCTCCCTGTTCCCATTGTTCACAGGCAGAGAAACGAGTACAGAAAGCATGCAACGAACTAAGTGGGATGGAAAGGGGAAGACCTAGAGCCCATTCAGAGCATCTGGGGAATCTGCAAGCCTGCCTTACTGCAGAGCAAAGACTGTGACCCTGCCCCCAGCACTGTCGCCTGCAGGTGCCAGAGGTTAGATCTCCCGCTCACCAAAGGGTCCTTGAAGTACATGAGCCTGCGGTGATCCAGCGTGAACCAGCGCTTCTTAAAAGCCTCTCTCTGCTGTGAAGGGAAGATGTGACATATGTAAGCGGACAGTGCCCTCTGCCGCGAGCAGTGCGAACGGATACCCAAAATTCATCCCAACCGCTTGAACCAAGCCCCTGCCTCAACAGCAACCTCCTCCTCACCCTTTCTGAGCTGAGTGGGGATCAGTATCGGGGTTTTCAGTCCCAACTGCTGTCCCCAACTCTTGGACTTCTGTGAAGAACCCCAGAGTTCAGACAGGAGAAATCTAGACGCTAAATACCTGTAAGGTCACGCACACACAGATACATGCAGAGAGATCTGTTGTTCTGGGAGAAGACAGGGACTCTGGCTTCATCTACTTTCACATGTGTCCTTCCCCTTCCTTTTATTGTCCCCTCCCTTGGTGCACACACACAGTTCCCACGGGTGTCTAAAGAGTCAGGGGGAATGGGGAAACAGCAGGAGAAAAACATTGAAGTAGGGAAGGTCAGCGGCTCTCGGGCAGGTCCCTGCTAGATTTTTTTTCCCCACAGCAGCTCACCTTGGGACCAGTCTTCTCCATGTATCCCTCCTTCAGGAAGTTTCTTGTCAGACGATTTTTTATCTGACAGAAAGGCAAGAGTAACATTCACTTAGCCACGTTTCTTTGTACCTCGTGTTCTAATGGTAACTAATGGGCTCTTTTATCACATTGCCGAGTTCCATCGGGAGACTCAACACCGCACTCTAGTGCTGCCTTACCTCATTATCACTGGCAATGGGAAATGCTACCTTCAGGTAATGGAACTGCACAGAGCGAATGGCGTTGAACCAGTCCACTACCTCCTGAGAACGGAAAAGGACAGGACAGAAGGCTTAGGCAGAGCAACAGTTAAGCCATCTAAATTCACCCAGCTACACCCAACCCCATGGCAACTACACAGGCCGCTCTCCCTTGCCAGCACCTACACCATCTCCCTCACACACAAACAGCCAGCACGGTGCCATAACCCACATCCACAGGCAGCAGCACAACTGCACATCTTCTCTGGAAGCTCCTTCCACACAAACCAACTCAGTGCTCTCTCACAGACATAGAGCTAGAGCCTCCACCCTGTTACCTACAGCAACATGCACACCCCATCCTACCCATGCTTCAGACTATTTAATACCTGCAGCTTCTCAAATCACCTCAATTGCTTTGCAATGCCTGATGCTAAAACCAAATACCTTTCCACTTTCATGGTAGACAAATATATTCCGGGTCTTGTTGTCTTTGAGATAGGTGATCTGCAGGCCATTGGGGTTCCCAATCTTCACTGGCTGGAACGTGGCATTGATGACATCTATTTTAACATTGATTTTAGGTTCTTTGGCCTGAAATAAGAAAGGCATTGGTCATGCATAAGCAATCCTAGTGGGAAAGAGACTTCGTGGGGTAAGAGAGGGTCAGTGGGTATTAAAGGTAATAACTGCCTCTGCCCAACAAAACTGTTGTAGCACACACTCCCTTGTGTGTGCTCAAGCTCAAAAAGTGGACACACACATGCCATTTTACATTTGACCTGTGCCTAATCTGGAACTGCCAATAGAATACTGAGAATGCATCTGACTTTACAGCTGAGCCAATCTAAAGGCTAACTGACCTCAAAAGGAAAGAGCCCACTCCTAGAATCACACAAACATAGAATGGTTTGAGTTGGAAGGGACATTAAAAGCCATTTAGTCCAACTCTCACACAATGAGCAGGGACATTTTCAACTAGACCAGGCTGCTCAGAGTTCTGTCCAACCTGACCTTGTATGTTTCCAGGGGTGGGGTATCTACCACCTCTCTGGGAAACCTGTTCCAATGTTTCACCACCCTCATTGTAAAAATTTTTTTCTTACATCCAGCCTGAATCTCCCCTCTTGTAGTTTAAAACCATCACCCCTTGTCCTATCACTACAGGCCCTGCTAAAAAGATGTCCCCGCCTTTCCTATATGCCTCTTTTTAAGTACTGAAAAGCCACAATAAGGTCTCCCCAGAGCTTTCTCTTCTCCAGGATGAACAACCCAAGCTCTCTCAGCCTGTTTTCATAGCAGAGGTACTCCCGCCCTCTGATCATTTTTATGGACCTTCTCTGGACCCACCCTCACACGTTCATGTCTTTCCCATACTGCGGGCTCTAGAGCTGAATGCAGTTCTCCAGGTGGGGTCTCACAAGAGCAGAGCGGCAGGATCCCCTCCTTTGATCCGCTGGCCATACTTCTTTTGATGCAGCCCAGGATATGTTTGTTTTCTGGGCTGCAAGTGCACATTGCCAGCTCATGTCCAGCTTTTCATCCACCAGTACCCCCACATCCTTCTCCACAGGGCTTCTCTCAATCCCTTCTTCCTCTAGCTGGCACTGATACCAGGGGTTGCCCTGACCCAGGTGCAGGACCTTGCATTTGGCCTTGAAGAACCTCATGGGCCCACTTTTTGAGTTTGTTTAGGTCCCTCTGGATGGCATCTCCCGCTCCTCCCCTACCCCAAGCCATTCCCTCCCTTCTGATAGTATATTAGCACTTGCTCCATTCATTTCAGGGAGATGAATGAACACAAAAGTAGCCCACCTCAAAACAAACCAAACAGGCTTTTGCCAACTTGGCTCACAGTGGGGTGAGGCTGGTTCTATGGATGATGCAGGATTACACAGCCAGGCAAATAGATAGGGGCAAAGTGAAAGACCAATCCTTTTATTAGCAATGACAGAAGGGTGTAGTGAAGCACAAAGGATGAGCATGGGGAAAGGTCACCCTGACAGTAGGAAGGAGACCCTTCTCAGTGATATGTTTCTGTCATCATCCCTGGGCTGGGATGAGCAAGACAACCTCAGAAATAGATGAAATAGAAACATCTCTGTGCCCCCACTGCCCTGAGTGGAGTACGCACTGGGTTGGGAGTTGACCACCATACTCACATCCTGCTTCGCAAAATACTTCAGACATCCCTCTCTCTCAGACAAGAGGAACTTGCGGGGTAGGAACTGCCCATTGTCTCGACCTCGCTTCCAGAGGATGCCTTCCTTCACCCCTAGGAGCAGAAAGGCCACTTTTAAAAGCATCCTCTCACAGGCATGGTAGGCATCAGAGAGCTGCATGAAGCCTGGGGTCCCAGCCACATCTCTGGGATAAAGCACATAGAATCATAGAATGATTTGCATTGAAAAGGACTTTAAAGATCATGTAGTTCCCCCCCCCTGCTATAGGCAGGGACCCCTTCTACTAGCCCAGGTTGCTCCAAGCCCCTGTGTCCAACCTGGCCTTGAACACTTCCAGGAATGGGACAGTCACAGCTTCTCTGGGCACCCTGTGCCAGTGTCTCACCACCCTCATAGTGAAGAATTTCTTCCTAATACCTAATCTAAATCTACCCTCTTTCAGTTTAAAACAATTCTCCCTTGTCCTAGCACTACATGTCCTTGTAAGATGTCCCTCTCCAGATTTCTTGTTGTCCCCTTTAGGTACTGGAAGGCTGCTATAAGATCTCCCCAGAGCCTTCTCTTCTCCAGAACAAGACAAACTCTCTCAGCCTGTCTTCACAGGAGAGGTGCTCCGCCTTCTGATCATCTTCATGGCCCTCCTCTGGACTCACTCGACCAGGTCCACATCCTTCTTGTGTTGGGAGCCCCAGAGCTGAACACAGCATGAACATGATGAACTATTGCTAAGAACATCTGAAAAGGAGAGGTCTCATCTCTGACTTACAGCTGAAGATGGTGGTTGTTTCTGAGTTTGCAGCCCAGAAAAACAGTCAGCAAAAGACATACCTAGATGCTTCCCACCTCTTAGTCTGGCTCCCACTACTGTCTCTAACAGCATGAGAGCCATCTCCTCTGTGAACATGAATCCTGGACCACACAGACCCTGGTGTAGGACCAGAATTCTTCCCACCTGACTCTACAGCCCCTTGGGTTCCAGCACCTTGTGTAACAGCACTGGCAGTGACATTTCAAAGACAATTGCCATGGTTGGAGAGGGTGGTTTGCAGCAAGACAGAAATTCCTTTTGTAGAGGTCTGGCTCCAACAGGACAGCAAATGCCTTTGAAAAAGCATGGAAGCAAGTCATGGCAATGCCAACCTAAATGGGCTACAATTTAACCCCCCCTCCAAAAACCACAATGCCCTATAAATACAGGCTGGGTTCTCAGGCATACTTGTGGAATTTGCAACACTGACACTATAATCTTTCTTCTCGTGGTGCTTAAAAGCTTCCAGCAAAGGCAACAGGCAGGATATTTTGATGCAGTGCTCTGCTCTTACCATCAGAATATGGCAGCTGTTTTCCTGGCTCAGTGAACTCTCTGCGTTCATATTTGGCCCGTATCCACTGTTCTCTCAGCACTCTAGGGAGAGAGGTGACAGGTAGTTCAGAAACACTAGAGGAACCCAGAACTGCTATTCCCCCTTTTCTTCGATGCAGCAACTTACTGGCAGTCATTGTAGGTTGGCTGGTAATAGTAAATAGGGATGTGAGCTTCATATATGGCTTTAGTCACAGCATTCCCATGCTTGGCCAGAAACTGCAGAATTAGACAGAGAATTAGTGCCTTCCCTTTGATGCTGACTAATGTTGGGCGTTTTTCTTTCCTGATCCACTACAGGGCTAGATGCACATCAAGCTCTAACGGAGCGTTCTCTTTCCCCTGCATTGCGACATCCCAGTAACGTCTGGCTCCATAAAGGTGGATCTCAAAGGTCTTGTCTACTTTTAGAAGCTACATTGATTGCACCTGAACCAACAGAATGCCATAAATGTCACTTCCGTGGGGCCGGCTGCACACACATTCAGTGGATTTGCTGCCATGCCCCACATCTCTGGGGACACTGCATTCAGCAGCTCAGCAATGCCATCTGGGGGCACACTCCAAACCTCTTTGCTTCTCTACAAAGAGCAGCAAGATACAGATTATTTTCTTTGGATCTCCAGAAAATTTTTTCAGTCCCCTGAAGATTAATGGGTTAAGGGAGGTGTAACAGGGAGAAGTAAAGTTCCCACAAATGCCATTTTTCTCAAGAGATCACATTATATCCAGAATCTCTTCTTGGAGCATGGAATTGCCCAAAATTTTCCTCTCAGACTGCTGAAACCAAGAGGAGACATTGAGGCTGGATGGTTCTGGTGAGTGGGAAATGAGTAATCTGGAGCAACAAAGACCCTGAGCCTTGGCAAGATATATTGCAGGAGCTCTGCATTTGCCATAAAGTAACAGGACATGGGGAGACACATAAGGCAAATGCATCCTGCCTCTCCCAGTGGGCTACAGGGAGTTACCCCTGCAGCAGTATCCAGAGCATGAGTAGCAAAGGGACATACTACATCAGATTAAATCTTCAACTCTGTGTGGTCAAAGGACTGACTTTCCCAGGACAGTCAATGTACCACCTAAACCCAACCCACCTTGCGTACCAGTGGGGATAAAGATCTCACCTGCACCTGAGCATCATCCCAGTGGTCCATCTTCAGGGACTTGACTTTGCTGATGCTAGGGATGTTGCGGTGAATTCCTGAACAGCTGAGGCATATAAAAACACCCAGAGTAGAGGATGCCCAGTCAGGATCTGAGGGTATATAAAAGGGTATGACTAGAAGTGGTAAAATCCCCTGGGATGTATACCTCAGCTGAGAATGTAGTCCTGAGAAACAGAGAGCTGGCTGATCAGAGTTTCATCTGAACCAGTTAAATAACACCTGAAGTATATATGTTGGTTAGGAAAAAGCACAGCTACTGTAGTCCCTCATTCCTCCCTGCTTCAACCACTTCTTCTGAATCTCTATTAACCTGAACCTTGAAAAACTTAAAGTTCTCTGCAAATTCCCTTTGCATAAAGAGTCACCCACGACGAAAATGAAACCACACTCCAGGAGTTTAGTGCAACACAGCAACCCACAACGGTATTTAGTTCCAGAAGTGGAAAGCAGCCTTGAATCCAAAATTTTCCTGGAAGAATTTAAAAAGGTGAAATGATACTAATTAGCCCAGTCTTAATTTGGCTTGGATGGTACACTCCATGTGTCCCTTTTGGGAAGAGTATGATGAGTGTTTTTAACAGCACCTGTAGGACCTCAAACTAGGTACCCTTTGAAGAGAACAAGCCCTTCAGGAAAAGAAACCTCCAAAGGCGCCTGTAGCAGGTTGTCAGCTCCGAGCTGAGTCTCGGAGGAGACAATGCCGTCCTGAATCACACCTCTGTGGAGCAGTTAGGATTTCACTGAGAGCTTTCCTGTCAGGTCCTGACTGGGCGTGACCTTGATTGGTGTTGGAGATCTGACATGACCACAGCCCACCGTGCCGCAGCTACACAGCCCCTGCTCATCGGGCACTACCACAGCCCCGTCTTTCTTCCCACCGGTGCTGTGGCAGCATCTCCTTCCTCCTCCCTTGCCACTCACCTCCAGGGAGAAGAAGCAACTATTCAGATCGATGCCTCTCCTTCTCCTCCACCCCAGGCTCCTGTGCAATCCAGCACCAAAGAGCTGTTAGAGACCAGCCCCAGCTTCCAACTCTTCCTCCAGCAGCCCTTGGGGACTCACCTGGCTTCCCACAGTCTGCACATAAAGAGTTTTCTGCTCTTCTCCACACCTCCCTCAGGGCCTTCACACTCCGCTCGTGTCCTCCAGCCATCATGTCCCAGTGCTACCCCTCCAGGCAGGGCAGGGCAGGGCCAGGAGGGCAGCTTTCACCCTCCGCACTTGCAGGCCACCCCAAGGGAGAAGAAGCCACCAGAGATACAGCAGCGCTGGGAGACAGCGGGAAAAGGGGAAGGCAGAAGAAGCCGTAAGGTGAATGGTAGGAGCGCGGAGGCCTGAGCAGCGCACCTGAGCCGGCTGAGCACAGGCAGGGGGAAAGAGGCTGAAGTGCACCCAGGCTGTGGGTGAGGAGGAGGAGGAGGAGACCTGCCCCTTGGGCGTGGAGGGAAGTGCAGCAATTAACCACAGAACTGGTTTTTCCGCATTTCTTCTGGTAAACGGACAGGCCAGGAAGAGCGCACAGCAGCAAGCAAGTTGATAAAGGCGAGGCGGCTGCAGACAGCGGCCACCAGCCCTGTCAGGACTTGTGTCAGGGCTCATCACGCTCTGTGAGATGGGGGTGGTGGCTTTGGCTGGTCTTGCAGCACTTCAGGAGCTTCCACCAAAGTCAAGTGGCCACCACGCAGGCATTACACCCATTCCTAAGGCAAGGACTTGGAGGGCAAGGAAGGTTCAAGAGTACAGCCAAAGTCACTCAAGCCAGCAGCCAAGAGCATGGCAGCGCCGATGCCCCCTCCCATCTCCAGCCAGCGTCTCTCTCACTACGGAAACCAAGGCTGTTGAGCCAGGTCCTGCACCTTGGAGACTCAGCAAGAGCCAAGACCCATCCCTGCAATTGCCTTTGTGGGCTAAGAGGAGCAGCCATTAAAACCAAACAATAGCTTGAAATAAACTCTTGGACCTTTACTGAAGAAATGCAGATGTTAAACATTGGGAGGAACAACGTTTATTAAAACGATGGAGATGTACAACACTCCGAGCAGCAGAACACATCTCAGGGTGAGAGACAGGCACATGGCAGTCCCGCAAAAGCCTTCTGTTGGGGGCAGCTGGAGAGGAGAGGTAGCTGGAGGCACCCAAACCTGAAGGAACCCCACATCCACACCAGGGATGGGGACAGGCACCTGCCAGGTGGCTTCTCTCTCCCACCGCAGCCTGGGGGTTGGACACGCAGCTGGGATCAGGCGAGGGGACACACAAAGTCCCCCACACAAAGTCCCACACACCAGTGGGACAAGAGGACCCGGCGCCGGCCCCACTCTGCTCTTTCAAGCTGAGAGAGCCTCCCGCTGGGGC
>NW_009932391.1:67079-77586 GCF_000696875.1 Nestor notabilis | reverse complement strand
CTGCTGTAGCTGAACCCAGGACAGCATACCACATCTACCTTTCAGTACTCTGCACTTCAGAGCGAGCTGCTAAGCATCAGGTCTTCTCTTGGTTACTCTGACATGGTAACTGTTCATTCAGTTCTCCACAGCCATATTGGAAAATCATGTTCTCCTCACTGATCACCTCTCTTTTCTTTGCAGAGTCAATGCCTTTTACAGCCACAAAGGTCATATTCTGACCAAGTTGCACACTTCAGAGCACTTTCCTCACACCGATTTTTCCTTTCAAGCACACACAGGCTCCTAATGAAGTACAAGGCGTACCAGACAAACAGCAGTTTGCTGGAGATCTCTGAGGGTTTTACTCACCCGAGTGTCAAACACATCGCTGTGCACACACTTTACACTTGAAAAGCTATGAAAGCAACACATGAACTTACTTATTTAGCCACAGAATGCAAAAATCTTTACTTGATCCACTGTACTATTCTCTGCACATCCTCAGTCAGAGGTTCCTTTGTTTCTGTGGTCTCAGGGGGGTGGCACCATTAGAAGGAGTCCTATTTATTTCCTTCAGATCTTGTTTGGAAAGGCAGTTGTTTTAATTTGAAGTTAGGACTGACATTATTTGCACCATGACAAGACATTATCTGTTGGGCTTTTTTCTGGAGTTCACCTGTTTATATTTAATAAAAATGCTCTTTTGTAACTCACGATGGGCTAGAGAATTCCCAAACCATTCAAAATACTTTAAAGTTCTTTTGGGACATAGCCAGATACTTAATATTGTATTACATTTTATAGTTGTCACTTAATCAAGCTATTTAATATTATAGTACATTTTAAAACTGTCACTTAATCACATTTTCTTGACCCTTTTATGTGAATTAAAGATCACTGTAGATAAAAAATGGCATGCTTTAGTTTAAATAGATTCAGTATGTCCAGTTTGACAGTTACTTCTGAGACATTAAAAGAATTCTCAGTGATTAATGTGACCCCCACACGTTACATAGTATAATGTTCCATTTCTTCAACCATTAGAGGAAACAGCATTAGACAGAAGGAGCCAAAACTTATCCAACTGTGTGCAAAGCTAAGAAAGCCTAAAGTTAATGTACAGCTATGCATGGAGTAGTACGAGATCGAGTTAAACCAACACAGTGTTTTCTGTTTCCTTACAACTCAAGTCAGAAGGAAAAAGATTCAGTAATAACACAGTAAGACTGCATCCCACAACAAAAGCAAGCATCTTACTGGAGCTTGCTCAGAAAGGAATAAATGCACTTTACGCCATGACAGGTGAGCAGGACTGTCTGTGCTCAGTATAAATGATTGATAGCCATGCATTCTAATTTTGGAAGGAATCTTACATACACATTTACTCACAAGAGCAAAAAAGTACATAAGACACATCCATCTTCAGAACCATTTATAATGGCAATCATCATCATTTTATGTGATTGATCCAGAACTGCGTCATTGGAAGATTTTATGCTTTTAAGTCATATGTAGTAAATTATCTTCTCTTATAGGTGTGTTTAAAACTAGCCTTTTTCTATAACCTTGGTCCTCATCCTATTTAATTCCTTGAACTCTAATTTTTGCATCTTAATCTCAAATCAGATGTGGCGTGTTTGTTATCAGCTGTGACAATAAGTGCACCCATTCTTAGAGCATTCTGTGTGCTTTTCTTGGTAGTTTAATTAGAGTAAATACTATTTTTAATCCATAAAGCATGATACCATACAATAACATTGATCTTTCATTTGACAGCAAATTTGCTTGATAACGGACTAGGATTTAGTGTAACCAAATCAGCAACAGTAATTAATTTTGGATAGTCAATTAAAAATACTGTGTATACAGTACCTCTGCAAACAACGAACAGTGGACTAAAATAATCAAGATATGAACAGAGCCTGCACAGAAATCGGGATGTTGATGGAGGAGAAAAATAGTCCAAAATTATTTGTAAGAGCTGCCAATGAGATGCCTGTGGGTGTATAAGTCTCTCTCTTCAAAAATGTGGGGGAAAAAGGCCAATTAACTGGGTTTACTCAATAGAACTGCTGTCTCCCACCCATTTACTATAGAAGGATATTTTGTGCACCTGAATTTTGCATACAGGATAGCCTTTGCCTTCTCCTGGGAGAAGCGAACCAGCTTTCCACTGGACTGCCAGCAGCCTGGGAAGAAGAAACCTTCATCCAAGAGCAGACACCATTTCAACCAGTTCCAACTTCCCTTTGCTACCAGCCACACTGCACCGGCACAGTATCCAATAGCAGCAAAACCTTAACACATTGAGGGCTACAGCTTACCTATGCCTTACCACTATAATATTGAAGGTAGCATCTAAAAAGTAAGTTATGATCACAAAAAGCAGCAGAAAAATAGATACACACTTTTGCCTCCATCCGAGAGAAATTACAGCATCTAGAGTAATTGAAGAACTCGGTGAACACAAGCTGCAGAACCTCCTAAGGCACCTTGTTTCTTGGATGTTGCAGGTATCAACTTACTGGTGTTGTTCAGTGCTGAATCCAGGACAAACAAGCACAGTAGTAAAGAGGACAGGTATTTTTACTACCAGTAGGTAAACGGATATTTTACTTTTCCCTTCATCCATTCTTTCCCTTACTGTTTATCATCAGCATTCTTGGATCTTTTCTTCAATTAGATTGTAAACTCCCTGGGACATAAACCAGGTCATTATTGTGTCTTCAGAAAGGGATCATTGCAAGGGGCCAAAACTGTGTCAATGCTGCTTGGAGCCTTTGGGCACAATATTACTAAATTGCCCTTCAACTGCAACCCAAAATTATAGGCATGCTGCGTGCAGTATTTTGTAAGCCATTGTTTTGCAACGTGGAAATATGCAAGTGAACATGATACTTGAACAACATAATTCATTTTCCATTCATGAGCCACAATGGGTATCTCATGGCACTGTTTGCTCTTCAGTTTCAAATGTGAACTTGCATATAAAGTCAAGCAAATGAGCTTTCCTTAGTGTTGTTTTATTAAGCTCTTGGACTACACTCAGCCCTAGCAAAAGGAATTACAATTGCTGTTGTCTCACAAAAGCAGTGAAATTCCCAAAGAACTGAAGATCTCAGCCCTAGACTGTGTATGAAAATGGCTGTAAGGTCCCTACACGACCTCTTGCTATGTCCTCTGCTGCTGTTCTTACCACTCCTCACACCAGCCCTGTATTTGTGTTCAAAAGTGAAAATTAAGTTTTACAGCCACATCCCAAAAACCCACTCATCTTAACATTTGGAGAATACCCTTAATGACCTTATGGGTCTGAAAAGTTTAAAGATATCTTTGTTTTAATTTCTCTTTAGTTTTTCACTCAAATATCCCATGTATGACATTATTATAATTCTTCTACTGGCTTTATACTTGCCAACTCCTCTCCTATTCTTTTGTTCTTGGGCTAATCTTTCCTTTTGTATTAATGAAGTCCTTTGAAGTATCTCTTCAAATCTTCAACTAGATTCCTTCGTGACACCCCTCCCCAACCTAAGAGAGTCTTTTTATCACAAAAATTATTAATACTTCCCCTGCTCTGGCATTGTACCATCAGCTTTAAAGCATTCTATTATTATTTCTGATCTTAAGCTGCTTTCTCCTGACCCAGGAATATTGGCAAATTACCGACCTATAGCCAAGATTTTATAGGGAAGGTCTTGCATCAAGTGGTAGCCTTTCAAGTGCTTAACCACCTAGTAATAATCTTTATGACAAACGGCCTCCTGGTTTGCAGTTATGCCTAGCTTACTATGCATAGTGCTAAGAGTATCCCTTAAAGTGGTCAATGACTTTTTATAAAACCCTACCTTGAGTATCATGTCAGCTCTTACTCACCTTGCTATTAGCACGGCACTAGACGCTGCAGATGACGGTAACCCTTTCTGACCGTATGCCAGGTTATAAAACACAGCGTGCTTCGTTCAATCTAAAGACATCAACTTGCCACTCCACAACATCATTCATCCGCATCGAGCAACATGCATCATTTTCTTGGGATCAATGCAGAGCCCACTGCTCCTGGATGTTACTGCAGCTAATCATTAAGATGAATTTAATTGTTAAAGGTACTGACCCTCTTTCCACCCACTTTATGCAAAGAATTCATTCCTACAGCTACAATTCAGCATTTGGCTGTGAATCAGACTTTTTGGTTTTTCTCTCTCTGCTCCTTTAGCACATTGCCCTAGGTGCAATGCAGCAGGTTGAGCCTTTAGCAATAGGAAGTGTTCATGAGTAGCAAGTTTTCATCATTTTAGGTCACCTCCTTCAGTCAAGAGCATGCCTAAAATTACTGTCAACTGGAAATCAGGACTATAAGCCATGAAGCAACCTGAAGCAAAACGTTCCTTAGCAGGTTCTTTCCTAGTCATCCAGCTGAGCAGAAATTCCACAGGCAAACAACTTTTCACCTCCCAACCACAATTCATTGCTTTTAAAATTGCCTCATCATGACCAGAGATTTTGTCATGGCTTTCATCAGAAAAACAAATCCAGAAACAAACACAGATGACAAGGACTGTGACAGATGCCTTTGTTTGATGTAATGATCCTCCCTATGTGGATAAAGAACCACAGTCAAGAGTGGTGAGTATTTCTTGACAAATCTCATTTTGCCAAAATGGGAATATCAAGGGAGGAGGCGGCTGATGAAACTTGTTCTCTTAATTAGAAAATCTTCAGCTGCTCCACAGACAACGATACCCTTCTGGTTTTCTCTAACCTGGCCCCCACTTATCAGTAAGAATTTTTACCAAAAATACAGAACAAACAAGTTTATAAAATGACTTCTTAATGTTCAGTTATATTTATCTCCACTGGGGCTATTTGCAGCATTTGCTGTGCTTGATCTAAAAGATGAGATAAACATCACACATGAATGACAAACACACGGCAAATGCCCTGTTCAAATAATACTCTTCTCTCACGTGCCCACAAGCACAAGACCCTTTGCATGTCCTCTGCATTCCCTAACACACCTTAATTGAAGCCAAACTGCAAGTCTTGCTGCTCACATTAACTCCTACCCTCATCTCACAAAAGAATAAATTAAAAGGCAGTCTGTAGACTTCTCTAGGCTTACGCAAAGAGGACTCGGGCAGAACCAGGAGTGGAATGAAGAAATCTGCTGGCTCCAGCAAAACCAACCTGAGTCAGCTGAAAGCTCCTAAGGGATGATCAGACTTCTAGGTCAGGTCACTGGCCGCTCCATTGCTTTAGTCTACGGTCACTGAGACACATTACAGTTGACAGTTTCATTTGCACACTCAACATTATTCTCTTCAAGTGCTCTCTTGAAGCTGGTGGGGGCTTCACAATTGAAATATATTTGAAAACACACACTCATGTGCAATTCTGATGTTCCAAAGATGAACTTTGAACATTAAAAGTGCCTATGCCAATGGACTCCAACCCAAACCAACATTTGCTCATGGCAAAAAGCTATTCATTGCTGAACTGGGGATTTGCCTCTAACCTTGTACACAGTCGATGTTGATGAGGGAGGGGAGCAAGCTGAATATTAAAAACTGCTGCCTCAAGAATAATATCATGTACAGATTTAATCATAATAAAAAATGATCTGCAAGTAATTGTAGTCATTACTACATCTGCTCAGAGCTGTGGGTAATCATTATGTATGAGTGAATTAAATCAAATTCAGTATCATGGGCCTGATCCCAGAATTTCTTGAGTAAATCCGCCTCATATTAATAATCTCCCTGAGTGCAGTGAATCTGTTTGCTCCTATGGGTATGCTTCTTACCTGAATCACCTTTTGACCCTTCCTCACTTTACCTTTAAACGCTAATTAAAGCATAATCCTAAAAACGTAGGAAGTTAGAGCAAAGCATAGATTTCAAAAGGTGGGAAATGAATTTGTTTCAGGTTGTTCTTCTATGTGTAAAGGTGCTGAAGGGGGCAGAGACAAAAATGTTTCAGTGTGGAGCTTGAGCAATGGAAAAGGCAAAGCCTTCCAGGATAAAAAGTTGAGCTCAAATTCCTTCCTTCTCTCACTAAATCCCAGGCATTAGCATGGTACTGGAAGTACAGGTATAAAATTTATAGCACAGAGTGGGAAAATCAAACCCTAACTCACAAAGATAAGAAAAACCTGTTTACAAAAGCTGCTGAAGAGGAGAGCTGGAGCCAAACTCAAACCAGATCAATAGCCAGATGAATTATTAGTAAAAGAAATAAATTATTGGTGAAATTTCATCTCTGTCATCTGTGCCAAACACTGCATTTCAGCATATTGTCATGAAAATCTATCCAAGAGCTAAACAGAAAGTTTTTACTCCAATAGTCTTGTGCTGACCTCTATGTATGTTTGAAATGAGCAGTAAGAACTGAGGTCCCAGATGTACCTATTATGCAGAGGGCAAGTTTCACCCTTCTTACAGATAAGGGTCCAAGGCACAAGAAAAGAGGCAGGAGACAAGTGGAACTAGGTCTGAACTCTTCCCCACGTGTCCTTTGGTGAAGTCATGAGAAAGCGTGTTACCAGCCTGAGTTTAGGTGATATTTTTAATGTCTTTTTCATGGTGAATGGTCCACCAAGAAGCGTCCAGAGGGCAGCTGGAGCAAGTAGTTTGCCTCAGTGCAGCTAGACTGTCAGAGCGCAGAGACGGAGCCCTGGGCTAGTGGCACAACACAGGCTGCTGATTCCATGCTACGTGAGGAAAGTTCATCTAATTTACCTCCTCCAGTCTCCTTTCATGGGGAGCATACCACAACAAAGGTGGCTGGGATTTCTTTTACATGTAGTTCTGTATTTTTGTCTCTTGTTCAGAAATAGCAGTATCTCTGGATGGGATGCTCCCTGAAGTTACACTGGAAATGGAAGAATTAAAAAAGGAGGCAAAGTAGATGTGGCTGTGTGCATCACACATGTGAAGATAGTATGTAGATATACGCATACACGTGTACGAATCTCCCCATGACCCACATCTATGCACATATACTCTCACTATTAACATAGGTGATCAAGTACAGTAGCACAAATTATCATCTTTTTTCTCCAGAAACAGAGATGAGCTGGCAAGCATGATCAAAAGATGAGGATCATTTTTCCAAAGAAGAGTGAGGGCAACAACAACAACAAAAAATCCAGTGAGAATTACGACAACGTAAGAAAGCAACCACTAGAGAAATCTGATAAATGAGTTTACACTTTTAAATGCCCTAAAAGCAGTACAAATAAATCTAAATTTGAACAGAATTCAGTGCACAATTGAATTAGAAGGGAAATATTCAAGGAAATTGTTAAACTTCCACTAGAGAACTCCTAAGTAGTTTATCTAGATAGAGCTATAAAATGAATAAAACAGCAGCAAAAAGGATTGAACTTTCACTTTCAGTAAGAAATCCAAATCATGGATAAGAGTATTATGAATACTGTGTAAAGAGCTCTGCAAAATATCCTCCAGTGAACAGGAACTAATGATAGCTGAATGTGCATGTGTAATTGAACATGCAGAAAAGAAAACCAACATGTCAAGAAGGGAAACAGAAGAGCTATCAGGAGTACTGGCTCATGATAACATCCACAAGGCTGAAATGCATACAAGGAGAAAAGGCAAATTACCAAAAATGCAGCCTGCTATGTAAAATAAAATACATGTTTGGGTCTACATGTATTCTTCATTAGATTATCAAGGGAGCATGTGTCACACACACAGTCATGAGGAATGCTGGCAGGAACACTCAACCACATAAAGCTCGCCTGGTTTTGGGTTTCATTACCAATGTTGGGCCCCATGTTGTTCCCAGCTTAATCGACGGCAAACTTCCCTCCAACTTCCCAGAAAACAGGATCAGGCCCTTGTAATTTAGCTTGCCCAGCAAAGGGTTAAAAAATAAAGTGTAGCAAAACCCTTGAAGTGCACCTCAGCCCAGAGCCAAGCCACCCCAAAGAACTGATCCCTTCTGCATCCCGCACCAAAGGAAATAGGATTTTCCTAGCTGTGTTTTGTGTTAAGTTGTTGGGCTCAGCTAAATCAAAATTCAAGCAAAGCAAACCCACACAAACTAAGAATCAAATGAAATTTCACACTCCCCCTGCAAGTTGAGGCCGCTCTGCACAAAGGTACTTTCAGCAGACGAAGCCAGTGGACCTTTTAAGAGTGAGCAGAAGGTAGAGCATATTTGGAACAGACGAATTAGAGGCGCATCAAGGTACTGGATGAAAACATTTTTTGAACATAAGCCAAGTACACAGTAGGAATAGGTTAGAAGGCTAAATCATTTCTAACCACAACTTAAAGAAGACTTCATAGTAAAAATATCCTTTTTTAACTCTTCTCTTCCAAGCACACATCACAACTTTTGTTTCCGTTGGGTTTAGTCCCTATTTCAAAAGCAGCATTTGCTGTAACAGCTCATTTTTTCATGCAAAATACTGAATCTAATTGCGGAAATATGTCATTCCCTCCTCTCCGCCACATGGCATGAGTTAATGATGATGAATGAAAGTAATAAACCCCAAATCTTTTTCAAACTAAAGCTCCTGTTAAATTACTGGAAATTATATGCATGCGTCTACAATGAGGACACTGCAGAAGGTCAAAGATCTTGCTTCCTGCGTTTGGCCGAACTATTCAACAGGCAGCTTGGCTGAACCTGCACAGACACGTTTTTGCTGAGATCTGGGGGAGCCACCTAAGAAAGCAGCTTAGTTTAAGGCTGGTGATTTCATTACCG
The DNA here is from genome assembly GCF_000696875.1 of Nestor notabilis. Taxonomy (NCBI): domain Eukaryota; kingdom Metazoa; phylum Chordata; class Aves; order Psittaciformes; family Psittacidae; genus Nestor; species Nestor notabilis. Next base: position 68,865 of record NW_009932391.1, on the reverse strand, counting down.
TGTTTCTCCCCTTCCCCATGGAACACTAAATGTCGTTCAGCAGAGCCTAGGACCTGCCCCACATGTCCACGCAAGCTGGTTTTGGCTGTTTGAGAGTGGGGGTTGGAACAGTAATATATTATCTAATGCAATGTATGTTCTTAGCAAAGGTCACAATTTCCCTAATACAAAACTTTATTTTGTGGCATTGATACAAAGCAGAAGAAATACAGCAAATCTGAGGCCAGACGCTGCCTCACTCATTCATTCTGAATCACGCCTGGTTTCTCTGGTTGGTCCACTGAGAAGACAGTCAAACCATTCAGAGATTAAGGTCAATACAAACACAGGTAGCAAAATGTATTCCTTTTCTTTCTGAAAACTCTATTTCCAGTTCTGCACACTGCAAACTTCATCAGCTTATTGCTGTTCTTCCCATTCATTTGTTCTCTCATTTTTGCTTAACAGGCCAACAGTGCTGTGGTCCCTTCTTTTCCTTTGGGCATTCAGACTCTATGTTCTCCCTTCTTTTCTCTCCGGCTCATCCACAGCTCTCATCAGAGTCTTTCTGTCTCCCTCCCTTTCATCATCAATTCATTGAGGTTTCATTGTTTTTGTCTCTGCACTATGCCAACCCCCCGCTCCCTGCACTTCCCTCTTATAGTCCATTCCACAGATGGACCACAGAAGACATGGAAGGAAAACATAAGGAGGGGAATTCCTAGTAACTTCCCTTAATGTATTTCCTTCCCACGGATGAGTCTGAATGCTTTGAATCTTGGACTGGTGTAAATCAAGGTGTTACTTTGCACAAAACAGCATAGGTTATTTTTGCAAATACGTATTTGTAGTACCAGGCTTACCAGCAGCAAAGCAAAACTTACCATCCTTGCAAGTCTTATTTCTCTCTCTTTCCATGAAATACAGTTTACAGAATTGAAATGCATAGAATTAGAAATATCAGTTTTCAGAAACAAAGGACCTCATGCCACTCATGTTCACAGTGAGGGATAACTTACTCTCTAAGTAATACTCATTTCATGTCATCAGAGCCATTAAGAAATCACATGTAATTCAACTCTCCATTGCACTCGCTGCTTCACCACGCAGCACGGACTGAAGCAATGCGACACAGCTCGAAGCACAAAGCAAAGCAGGAAGGTTCCCATTGCAAGAAGTCAGTGAAGGGATGACTGCAGTTAAGCACTGGGAATATTCATTTAGAGCAAAAGAAAGTGAATGAAGCAGCAGAACTGTCTTTAATGTGCATGTTGACACCAGTAAGGGAAAGCACAAGGTTTAATAAACAACTAGATCTGATTTCCTTTTTATCTTTCTTTTTGTATTGTCAAAATGCCTTATGCAACATCACACTGCAGGATGCACACAGTCCCCCAAGTAAGTTTTGCTGTATAGGGAAGAACACACAGAGATGTTATCGGAAGCTAAATAACATTGGGGTACAAGTCATAGTTTTCCATGGGACTCATACAACTCTGTGAGCAAGAAGCTACAAACTTGACATCTGTTTCAGACCTTGCCAGGTCACACTTGGTTTTCAGATGCCACCACTACACTACTGGAAATTATTAACTAATTTCTCACTGTAGGAAGACACTTCATATTGATCCCGAGTATGCACAAAGGAGGAGGAAATTTCACAGAGATGCTCGGGACCATATTTCACCAACTATTTTTGAATGTGGTGGACACCTAGAGGTTTCAATCATCTTTGAAAAAGAAAATCTCTAAGAGATGAAAGAAAACTAACTGCATAACACATCTGCAAGCACAATTCTGATCTTAA
>NW_009932391.1:46109-67048 GCF_000696875.1 Nestor notabilis | reverse complement strand
GGTCAGCAGTTTTGCATTGAGCTTCCAAATATCATACAGAATACATTGTTGTGTTCTGGCACCCTATGTCCACAAACAGAGCCATGTGTTGGAGTAGGATTAAATCCATTTGCAAGGCTGCACATCTGTTTTAAAAGAAGCATACTGTAAGCCCTAGCACTTTGCAGGTTGAAAGAAATAGCCTCATCCCACAACTAGGGGCACACCTTCTGAACACAGGCCTTCTAGGGGACAAATGACACCAACTTAAAGGAGTAGGTTTCATAACCAAAGCCAGGCCATGTGAGCTTTAACATATTAGCTGAATATTTATAAGAACATGTCCCCATTTACTAAGCTTCTGGGAACATTTCCACAATTAAAAACCAAAACAAAACAAATTGAAAATAATTGTCAACATACTGACAACAATCGGCAGCTTTCAAAACAACTCACAATGCCATCTCCAGGCCTTCAAAATCTCCCCCACAGCGACAGTCCATTACCATCCTATCCATATGCTCATGTTAACCTTTGCAGGTCCCCTTCATTCCCATGCTCCCATCTATCTACATGAAGTCCTAAGCAAGAGCTGATACACAAACCCTATGCCATGTTTAAAAGTTGCACTGAGGTAGTAAAAGAAGAGCATTCCAGTTCTTCGCTAAACCTGCTTTAGCCACACGACATGGGTTATTAGCATTGTCATGGTCAGTGCAGATGCAACAATTCACATAGAGGTAGAATGGATTTATGGAGGAACCATATTTGTGACCACTGCTGTCAAGAAGGAACTGCAGTTCCTGATGAAGCTGCTACTTATCATAAAAATAACCCCACAGGATCAACTCAGAAGAAGGGCAGCATACAACATCCAAGAGATTTTGCAGTTTCATCTCGTTCGTACACGTACTGGAGACAGCTGCTGAGAATGAGGAACCTGAAATCCTGAGATCATCTCTTCTAGGACCTCTGAAAAACGAAGATGAGGAGCTGCCACAGAACCATGATTCAGCCTCAGCAAGTTCTACAGGAGCATCTGCCACAAACTAGGATCTTCTGTAAGTACTACTCAAATCTGCCAGCTTGCTCCTCTCTCTGCTTATACAAGCTTGCCAGCTGCAGTCACCACATTGTCTTGATACCATCTGAGCCCTGGCACACGCTAAAGAAGGTCTAGCAGGAAACGCTTCCCAGAGCCGAGATCTGCTGCTCTGCGATCTTCCTGGCAGAGAAATTAGGAAGAGAAAGTAAAGACAGAGGCTAAGCAGAACATAAAATTATTACAGAGCAGGTCTATCTGCCAAGAATGATGCAGTAACTCCATGAGCAAGAATGAGATGCTTCAAGAAATAGGAAGACAGAATCTCCTCCATCCTGCGTAGGATTCAGATGTGGTTCCCTCACTCATTCAGGCCTAGCATTTTTTCTCCTCTACCTTCTCATTTGATGTTTCTTGCTTCGTTTTTATTTGCACCTCAGCATCTACCACTTCTCACCTAAACATCCTCCAGTGTCTCCTTCCAGTTGCAGAAATCAACAGTTTTAATACTGAAGGGAGGAAACTATCAGCATCTTTTCACAGGAGAATCAGGATGATGATCTCCCCTCTAACACTCCTCAGCACCTCTGGGCTTCCTCCATATGGATGTGTTTTCTCCATGGTTTCATCCTACCCTTCTTTGTTCCCTTTATTTCACAAACTTCCTCTATGGCTTCTGCTCCTCCTAGTGACATCTTCAAAACACTATGTGGCACAGAGTACTTCTTGTTCTGCATTTGGGCAAAGCTCATTACTGGAGAAGGGTTTGGGAAACCACAAAACATTTGTGGCTAGATGCTTTTTCTTTACCCTGAACTCCTTGCTTAGGGACATCTCTTTGTAGGATCTTACAGCATCTGCAGTCTCAAGCATCTCCTGCTCTAAGTCTGAAGAGGACTCAGTACACCAGCACACAGAAGCTGAGATTTATCCTAATGTGACAGGGAAGCTGAGACCCCATTTGAGGCAACAGAGAGCCAACAAGCCTGACCAACCTATTTTGCGTTCCCAAGATAAGCACAGACCAGCAAACACTGCAGCTCTCTCACAGCAGAGGCTGTTCAGCAGAGAAGTAAAACCAAAACACCTCCACAGACAGAAAAAGGCAATTTCTAAAACCACAAGCAGGCAAAGTTCACCTAGTTGCCCAACATTCACACTTTGTGTGAAAGATTAGCTGCAACCTCATGATTCCCAGCACATTTTGGGAAAGGAGAAGGGAGAAATGTGTGGGGCAGAAAGTGTGCTTTTGGCTTCTGCATTGCCAGTGTCATGAAACTCTGGAGGCATGAATCACCAGCTGGCGCCAGGGGTGCTGAGTTGTGGAGTCTCCACGACTGGCACCCACAGAGACACAATTTGAGACAAAGATGTCTCTGAGAAGGACTGGTGAACGATGTGACACTTGTACAGATGGCACAGTTGTAACCATTAAACAGTTATGACCAGCTTGAGTGAGAGAGTGCAGAGTGAGTGCTTAGGGTGCTAAATACACCAACCAAATTAAGAAAAATACATACATTCTGATTTTAGACGCATGGGTTATCAAAGATAAGTGATGCCCTCACCACAACATGATCTGTTACCAGAAACCTAAGGCAGCTGGTTGGTTTCTGAACTTTGATTCACAGATTCCCATATGGTCACAGTTTGTTGGAGAGAGAGGAGGAGAAAAAAAAAGCCATGAGCTCTTTTAGCACAGTGAGTCTAGTCCAGCAAAATGGTTTCTCCTCCTCTCCGTCCCTGACCCCATTTAAAAGCTATCTTAAATATTCCTAGGGACCCACTGGTCTATAAAGAAAAAAGCTAAAGAAAACATAATCTTTCAAGGGCTGACATTACCTAGTTCCCAATACAGCTACAGACTAGATGCAGTGAAAAGCAACAACCTGATGGGAATTAGAAAGCTGTCTTTTAACTGCCATTATTATCTCTAAAGCCTCTCTAATAGCAATCCCAGAATATAGGTTTCAAGAAAAATCATTTGAATGGAGGTCCCAGTACTACGTTTTTATATTGCACCAAGTCAAGCTATTGATTAGCTTTACATTAATTTTAAAAGCACAAAGAATTTGTCATGATTTTTCCCCCTTTGATATCAGTGTCCATCAGCAACTGCATCAGTTTTCTGCTGAGCTGCCAAGCAAAGTTAAATGATGATGCGCTTCCTCTCCCTGACTTTTGGTTCCAGCTTGGTTCAGCAATCTCAACCAGCCACTTCCTGTCTCCCCTATTGCACCGTCTGGCACTTACTTCAGACAAGTCAATATGTTTAAATTATATCGGTACCAGGCGTAATTAATCATAAACCTTTCTGCTTTGTAATGTTATTTGAACTTCTGGTTGGTGTTCGCAAGCAGAAAGCAAAACAAAAGGAGTTCAATTGTGAAAACTGCACAGCTCCCCCTCCAACTCCTTGTTGAGTTGGAGCTCCCTGGATTTCAGAGCAAGAGATGATTACTTGGGAAGTTGCTGCTCTCCAACAGTTCAGAACTAGGTCACTGAACTCCAGCAGGCCGATAATGGGTAGGGAGAAAACTCCAAGGAAAATACACGGCTTTATAATCAGCTACACGCAGAGATACTTTATATGGATCCACTCTGGAAACACACAGGTATTTTTCTGACACCAGAGCCTGGTGTGTAAGGGAAAGACCTTAGAGGTGGCGTGCATGGGACCCACCCCTGAGTCAGAGCTCTACCTCTGTGACTGCTATTCTCTAGGGCACATAGTAATTTACAGCCATTAGAGGCTAGCAGGAGGCTAACAGTAAATTACTACCCCCAGCCTGGCTCTGACTCAAGCTCTCTGACCAGCAACTGGAGACTTGGTGGGAGGGAAGCGTAGAGAGCAAGGAGAAGTGGTTTGCATCCATCCCTTGTCCATTCAGCCTCATGTACTTACAGAAAGGAAACAAATAGACAAGTAACATTTTCTTCTTTCCAGGTACCCAGCTCAAAGGTCTAGACTTGTGCAAGCAGCTCTTCCCTCTAGCACATGAGCACAATGCAAGCACAACAAGGATGCTGAGTGCCACAACCACCTTCTTGGGTAAGACATCTCCCTCCCCTAAGCAGACACTGAAGAAACTCAGGAACTCAGGATCCAGGGATGATGCAGCACTCCAAGACATGAAGCTGCTCACAGACCCCTAGTGCTCTCTCACCCAGGGGGCTCTGCTGAACTCAGCACAGCAACATGCTCAACAGTACAGCCCACAAAATCCACCTCGAACCATTGGGATTGTCCTTCATCTTGGTGGGTTATGGGAGGCTGAGGAACACCATTCCCACCTAGCACAAGGCTCCAACTCGATCCTTTCAGGATGAATTCAAAGCCAATTGCACATCCTCCTTGGGGAGGGAATCCTCTCCAACAGCCAGTTGCTGGGTGTTTTTTTCAGGTGTCTTAGGAACAAAGAGGTGTCATTCAGCAGAAATGAACCTTTCATATAATCCACGGCACAGGCGCCTTGAAAATATGGCAAACAAAAAACAAAAGCAATAAGCAGCCCTCTTTTTCTTAGAGCATCCAAAGCAATTTTACAGAGATTAATTATCTTTATTCCTTTTTGCCTTTCCGTATATTTCAGCTCTCCCACAGAAACTAATCCACTGGATTTCAAATTATGGCACAATTAGCATGAAATTAATTAGCATCTGACCTATCCCCTAGTTTTCCTCCAGCTGAGACTGCCAACTTTTAATATAAGCCTAAAGCAAGAACTGTAAGACTAATGCAGCAAATGGGACAAAGGACTTTTAAATTAAAGAGAGTTTAAAAAACAATTTACAGCCATGAGAATTTCCCTGACAACAACCCCAAAACTCCAGTCCTCCAACAAAGCATAGAGAAATATTTCACCTCTCCCTACACTCACACAGACTTCATTTGCAAAGCCTGCAAGCATCTCTCCCATCTTCTAAAATACTCACGGCCTTTCAAAAGCAGGGCCTATAGTTATCCATTAGCAATGCCTTTTGTCCCATCATGCAAAGTTTCTTTTCCATGTAATCTCTCCAGATGCCTGTAAGGATTTTTAAGTCCATCGTATATATATAATCAGTCCCCCAACTGTATCTTAGCCTTCACAATTTCCTGCATCATTTATAGACCTCTGCAGTCTCTCTCTTTGCCATGGTACATATTTTCCACATTCTTTCAGGCTCCTATTCACTATCCAGTACTCAAATTTCTTCCCCTCCTTCCTCTTCAGAAGATTTCAGACATCATTAACTGAACATTCCTGTTACTCTTTTTCATAGTTACCTCTATCACTGCCATCCCTGTCTCCCACACAGAGCTTGTGATTCAATGATGTCCCCTAATATTTAACTCTTTTGCTCCCCTGGCTGGAGTGGCACACAGCAGCCTGGCAGCATCACCTCCTCTCATGGAACATGAGTTTTAAATCAGAAAACTAGACCTATGCCCAAAGAATTAGCCAAAAGGAACCTTCCCTCTTGACCTGCCATGATCACAAGTTGGCACTGCTGCTATGAAATGTTGTAACAGGGCTCCTCTGCCTTGACAGGAGAAGAATCCCTGGTGCAAACCCCACCGCCAGTGCATTAGAAAGCAGTCCTATAGACACAGCTTCAATAGAAGGATTTTGCAGCCTTGGAAGCAAACCATCCAGATGACACCCTCATCACAGAAGCAAAACAGGCAGCTTGGATAAAGTTTGCATTAGAAATAGGTCTTTAAAAAAAGGATGTGTGCAGGCACTGCAGAGCAAACAAGATTTAAAAAATGGAAGGGTATAGAAGATGGATGCAGCATACAGAGGAGCTCATAGGGAACCTGTGTACACCCACTTAGATTCAATGCATACAGTACAGAAAGTACATTTCATTCTCTCATCAGTAGAGACCACTTCCAAGATCTAGATCTTGGTCAACAGACCTGCAATACTGTCAGCCTTTAAGAACACTAAATCTCAGAAACCATGGAGGGAGAAAGGAAAAGCAGAAAGAGAGAGAAGAAAACAACACATTCTATACAAACACTATGTTTTCAAGATTAGATTTTCATTTCACAAGCCTTTGGTTCACCTGCACATGTACTGTTGTTATGGTCTGACACCTCTGGTTTTACAGACTGCACTGACCGTTCTTTCATTCTGTGGTTGCCAACATTGTTTTTTCACTTTTTTTGGTCTGTGTTTCTCAGGGATGAAGAGGTAGCACTCTGCTTTTTTATGAGGTGGTAGCAACCAGAGCCCCAAGCCATAGTACTCCAAACCATTCTGAACTTCAGTAAACACACCTAAACCCCCTTCTCCTGCTATTCATCGTTTTTGGTAAAACAGAATCAAAACAATTTGACTGTTCCATTCCCAAGTCAGACAGATGAGGGTTCCAGGGAAAACCAGAGAAGGAAAACAGCATCAATAGTCACAGCCTAGTCCAACAGTGGGAGAAACCTGTCTCGTGGCCATGTGTGTTTTGGTCAGATGAGGTAATAGTGGAAGCACAGTCCAGCAGCTGGGCTCTGTACCTGCTGAGGTTGCCTCTTCTGCACACAGATGTCATCTGCTGTTCTGAACCACATACAAGAAGAGGGGAAACAGCAGGACCTGTTACAAAACGATACTGCCCCAAATACAGGTTGTGCACATTTCCACATTGTTTGCCCAGTTCCCAGCAACAGCAGGTAATTTCACAGACTTCTTTTAGCAGGATGTCAAACTGATGAACCAAAACAAAGTGTCCTATGACTTCATTTCTCCCACCCCTAAATACTTCTTTCAGAATGGAAAAGTTGATGATAACCTGGCTCATGCCAACTCTTCACCCCTCCAGAATCAACAATATTAATTCTCATAATAAAGCCTATTTTAAATATTTCTTTAATCCACTAAGAAAACCAATTTCATCCTCGAATGTTCCATTGATCTACAGTAAATAAATAGGCATTAGGGAGAAGCATTGTTTATTTATTTGCTTGCCACTTAGAATTTAATCCTGGGATTCTAAAGGGATGATTATAAATTTCTCTAACAGTCCCTAGGGTACATTTTGAATACAGCCATCTAAGATAGGACTCTTGCACTCCAGGATGCTGGTGCATTATAGCTTCAGAAAGATTGTAGCCAAATAGCGCTCATTTATTATAAAGAGGGATGAGTAGTAATTCCAGGGCACATGCTAGATGAGATTACTCCACTATCTAGTCTCTGTGCAGTGCAGAATGTATCTGGGAGCTTTCCAAAGCCTGCTCACGTACTGCACAGTCTCACTAAGGGAGTTCCTAGCAAAATATTGTTGGTGAAGCAAGGAGTTTGGAGCTTCACCAATAGGAGAGCAGCTTCTAGTAGCCACTGAGCCAGGTTTGTAGAGTCACAGATTAGTGGCCATGCAGAAGGACTGTGGACCATCTGGCCTCTTACACTGGCAAATCTCAGGTCAGTGGTTGCTTCATTCAAACTTTGATTCTTCTTGAAAATCAAAGAATGGTGCATTTTTTGGAAAACACAGGAGTAGGGATACCATGTTAGAAGGGACAGTAAGGTCACTACAGCCAATTACGTACAACTGCAAGCATCAAGTCTGCTTGAACATCAGCTCCGATTATGACAGGCCATAAAACCCCAACTCCAGAAACAAAAGGCTTAAAACTTAAAGAATGAAAGGGATGAAGACATTGTATATCCAGGAAAGCAGTGGTTAATCACTCTTCCAACTTAAAACAAAAACCACAACACCCTGCCCCCCAAAACAAAACAACCAAACCCCTAAACCAGCAACAAACAAAACTAATTTCCTATTTTGCCAACTCTTTTCCTGGGAGAGGAAAAAGCCATCTGCTAATCGAAAAGCTCTTCATTCAAAGCATATCTAGGATATCATTAGGTCATGGTGTTTGATAAACTAACTAGACTGAGCCTCTGTGGGTAGATTTTCCAGATCTCTGATTCTCCTAATGACTTTCCTGATCTGTCAGCACAATTTCAGCAAAACTACACAGATCAGGAACTGTAACAAAATGAGTAAGCTCTTCAAGCAGCATATTTCTACCGCAGTTCCAAGGAGTAGAAGGATGTAATTCAGTGTGGAGAAGTGAAAGAAACGGCTGCACCATGATACAATCTTGCCTAAATGCTTTGGAGACTCCAGATCCCCAGTGCATGTCAACACACAGCCTGAAAGAGTAGCTGGGACAAAGCACTAGGTTGCACACGGGCTAATGGAATGCTTGACATAGCGAGGATGAAGTCTGTTTTGTGTCACTGGAGAAAATCAGGCTGATATCTAACAGATGACATTTGCCAGTAATAACGATTGTTCACATTGTGTTTGTCTTCTGGGAGATGTTACTAGTCTGACATGCATCCACAATGCATGCAGGTATTGAGTGTAAGCTTGCTGTAGATGGCCTTCAACCTGCTATGCAGGTCCTTCCAGGATACAAAGTCTCAGGATAACAGTCATTTTCATTTAATTCATGAATCTCATTTATGCTCATATTAATTAAAGGCTAATAACACTCACTGGAGCCAGGTGCTGAACAAATGTCTCATTTGTCTTTGCAATGCAGAGCACTGTGGGCCCTGGCCATGCAGAGAGAAAGGCAGGAATGGAGACCACCTCTGTCCCTGCACCGTGTTATCTCTGGGCTCCTATTACTCATTTTGAAGTATGGCTTTGGTGCTCGGAGTTACAGACTACAGCCTCATTCCATATGGAGTGAACACAAGAAACTAAGATGGTCTCTGTCCCACAAATATCTATTATATCCTGCCATGAAGGCAAAATGCAATCATGCTGTCAACACAACTTTGATATGAAGACTCTACACTGCAAATGCAGCTGCAGTAACATAACACTCACCATGTAAACCAGTTGGTATTATCACTTCTGGCTTAATTTGGGGGCAATGAAGAACAGAAAGGTCAGTGCCTTGACACAAGTCACAGTGGAAACTGATAATGTAATTGGGAATAGAGTCCTCAGCTGCAGAGACCTGCATGGCATCTTCACTATACCACCAAAATTGCTCAGACTGAGCATTTCACCACTGACACCTGACTGCACACAGGAACACAAGGGCTCAGTTTCCTTTAGCTCATTTGCTAACCAGAATATTTGGAAAATAAATTCCTCTTCCTAGGTTAGCAGACACTCAGTTAACACACCAAATCACATGGTATGGAGTGGGAAACTCCTGTCTCTTCTAGATTGTATTTAAGTCAGACACAAAGCATTTAGCTAGGCAGATCATGCACACAACAATTACTTGAAGCCTATGAGAAAACCCTCCAAGGGCTCATCTTGCTTCTTGAAGAGCCAACACACAGAGGAGTTCCCTGCAATGCCTTTCATGATCTCTATTGTTCACAGGGTACTGAAGTAATGAATAGCCTTTATTTTTCCAAGTTTCAGTCACAGAATGCGCATGCTAGCATTAAAAGGAAAACAAAAGTGCAGAAATGCCAAGATACTATGTAACACACAGCCCTTCATCACTTGCATTGATGCACAGTGTTACAAATTTTATCTAATCAACTGACATTTTAAGTAGTGGAGAATTTAACAAGAATAACAATGTGGTGACAATTTAGTCTTTCTTCCCCCTCCATAAAAACACTGTCTTCTGTTTGGTCTAGATTCAGGTCAAGACATTTCACTAATTTGCTAGTCATTAAAAAGATATTTTTATACCCAGCCTGTAATATTATACTCTTCAGTGATTATGATAGTTCCCAACAGAATTCCAGACTTGAAAATGAAGGCTGGGAAGCTGAGCTGCAATTATGATACTTTAAATAATTCCACAAAAGTAGAACCACTGTTAAATAATTTATAGTCTTTGATCTTGTCACAGATCTACTGAAATCTTCACATCACTCAAGCTAAATATTTTCAAACAGAAATGGGATAGGTTACTTCCCTCCACCCCCTTCTGTCACTGCGGGAAACGAGGAAAATAATGGTGCCAGGAGCCAAATTCTTAGTTACTTTGGTATAAGCTCCTTCAGAGCAACTTGCTTGAAGATTTTTCCTCTGGGGCTTGAACACATTCAGCGATAAGCCTTTCACTGCAGCATCTTGAAAGGGTAAGAAAGTAGAGGTTATTTTTGAAATGGATTTCCCTCCAAAGTGACATTATTCCTGATATTTTACAAACCAGAAAGTGTTACCCTTCAACTCTGCATCCTGCACTGCTACAGCAAGCAGACAAGAGATGCTCCGCACAGGACACCAGCTCTTGTGAAGCCCTGCAGGTCCATGGCAGGAAGGTAAGGGAGACTTGCATGCTGCCAAACCTCAGTAGATGCCATAAGACCTGGAAAGGCACCGAACGTGGCCAGTTTCCTCAAGCGAGGGTCAGCTACTGAAGGCTGATAAGCAGGGACATATATGAAAATGCAGCCTGTGCTAAACTGCGTAGTTAAAAACAAAACAACAAAATACTTCTCTAATTTGTGGTCACATCAGTCACAATCTGTCTTAACGTACTGCCAGTTGGGAATATGGACTACTCACAATTACTTTCAAGAGCACTGGCCAAAAAACTACTCTCCAGGGAAAACTACTTCTCAGTTGAAAACATCTTACACAGTCAGGTTCAGATCCAGAGGCTCAGGATCAAGCTATGCTGCTTGAAAAAGTTACCTCTAATTAGCTGAGCTGCAGTAGCTAATACAAGACAAGAAGATATCCCTTAAATGCCTTTCACTGGAGGCAAAACTAAGACTGCATCACACTGCAGCCCAGGAAGCCTACGGGCAGGTGTATGTACAATTACAACAGCTCTGCTGACTGATAACTTGTTAAATTGACATAACTTGACTGTCAGGGTCCTAAGACTAATGAAACATGTAAAGTATGGCAGAAGTAAACAGCAGCTTTCCAGGAAACACTTAATTTGCATTCTAATTAATGCAATGTGGGGCAGAAGTCATAAATAAAGGATTCAATCACAGCTCACTGTATAATAGGCAGACTGGTTTTACACACCTGATATGACAGGCAAGTACAAATGTGGGGTTATGGAAGATGCCAGACCTAAACAAGCTATTCATGTCTGCAAGTGACAAAGAGATGCATTGCCAAAAAAAAAGGCTGCCATGATGCAATTTGTCTTTTAAAACTTACCCTCCCCAGGAATAAATCACATCTTTTTTAGAAGATGAGAGGTGCAAAAAAACCTCATCTAGAGGAGTCCCTGCAGGTGTGACAAACAGGATTGGAACACCACACCTTCAGGCTTTTACCACTGGAGATGAGAAGAGTAGATCTTATGCCCTGTCAAGATAAAGATTCAGGTCTCACTTCTCCAATGGCTTCCAGAAGTGCCCCCAGAATAGCTGCCACCACCAAGGAACCCTGACACAGGATGCACCCATGCTAGAAGAGGGACCCATTTGCCCAAAATGCCCTGCACAGCACATTGAGCTGAGAGAATGAATAGGAACAAACAGAATCTTGAAGAGCTCTATAATGCATGAGGGTACATGAACAACACTGAAACACATGAGCACTGGGTCTGAATCTTGCTATTATATTTGTCAGTCCTATCACACAGAGTGTATTGCCTTCAAGAGCCTTATTTTTTTTTTGGATGAGGTAGAATATGAAGATGGGCTCCTACTGCTCTTACCTATAGCCTTACTGTATGACCATTATGGCATTTCAGCCTCTTTGGGACAGTGTTATGCAGCCAGCAATGACTGGTAGGCTCTGAACATGATGGGGCAACAGAAAATTAGGCTGGTTGCATTTAGCCACAATAAACTCATCTATATAAAACCGTCCAGAAATTCAATTTTGATGTCCTTTCTATGTGGGATCCTACATGTGGTTTATGTTATTTCAAGAACACTTTGGTAAGCGCTCTGCCATATTTATTAAATGTAATCAAGTCAAGAAAAGAACAAGCAATTAAGTTACTTGCTTTGTAATTAAAAATAAACAGAATTATTTAAAATATCCTGCTTTTCCTCCCTGCTGAAACTACAGTAGAAAATACAGCCTATGTAAGTGACAGAAGATTGTTGCAAACCAAGCCGATGAAATGAAAGGGGACAGTAAATACCAATACCATAATAAAAGTAAAGTCCATTATTGTTTTTGTCTACTTTGCCACACTTGCTTCACGTTTCCCCACTACCCTACCACAAGCAGCAAAGTCTTTCCATGGAACCCTCCAAGCTCATCCATTTTTGTGAAAAATACTTCCTTAGTGGCTATTTGTTTTTGCAACCATAGTGATAAAATATATTACTGGCAGAAGTTTTGGGATTATAAATAGGTATCAGTCGTTTAATTTCAGTAAGCCAGGACAAAATCACTGAGGTTTCCACACACATGACTTCCATTAGGAGCGATGTACAACTGAAAATACATCAAGCTTATGCTTCTTATTGTTCTTATTTTATTTTCTGCCTTCGTGTAATCAGAAGGCTGAATGTTTCGGGGGTGTTTAGCAAAAGGTCCCAAGGAAAAGGCATGGGTAACTGCGGAACGGGCAAAGCCACTCACACCAGGATGGTAACTACCAGTCTGTTTGCAAAAGTGAAAGTATTTTGTTTCGAGGTTTTTGCTTGTTTCCATTTTGTTAAATTGTTTAAGATGTGTTACTTTGGTAAATATCCATCTAATGCCAAGTGCTAATCAACACTGTGGGAAGAAAGCCTGTTCTGAAAATGTAATACATGACTCCAGAAAGCTGCAACCTAACAGTTACTGGCTGCCCATGCACCCAGTGCCCCTCAACAGAACTATTAGAGACCAGAGCCGACATTCCTTATACTTCAAAGTCAGACAAGCAGTGCCAAAAATACCCATAAAAAACAAAGAACAAGCTCTTCTTGGGGTCAAATATTTCAAAGATTTTCCTTTAAATTCATATAAACAACCTTTATGTAGGACTTGGAGGTTTTCTTCAGAGCTTGCAAGCACTCTGTGTTAAGAACAAAGACTTAATAAAACAACATTGAATTTATATGACAAAGTCCTCAACACATCACTTTTTCAATTCAAGGATATAATCCTTGAATGTAGAAGCATTCTACAACAAACAGGTACACACCACAGTTTAGTCCAGGTGCCGAGTTTAAATCAGCCCGTGACTTCTCCCTGCGAGCGATGCTGCACCTCGTCCTCAGGGTAAGGCAGGCAGAGGACAGCTCCTCCTCTGCACAAGGACACTGGAGCCCCTTCCCCACCAGGAGACCAGTCTGGGGCTTTATCCAGATTACTTTTAAGCAACGCTCTCCTGGGGTTTGCCTAAGAGTACACGGACAATGCAGAGATGTACTCAGCATAGGCTCTGGCAGCTACAGCTGGCGCTGCATCCAGCCGTGGTAATGCTTTGTAGCAGAGGCCAGCCCCACCAACACTGGGACTGAACCCCGAGGCAATCCACCCATGCCATCTTTCCACCGCAGCCATAGACAGAGGACCCACCACCAGGATTAGCAGACCACAAAGGGTTAACCAGCCCCAGACTGGCCGGGGGGGCATATTCCAGATTAGCAGAGGAGCACATAGTATTCATAAGAGGGGAGCTGAAATGATTTGCTGCTTGGGAGCCATTTCATGCCACCCTCAGACAAGTCTCTTGTAGAAGCCAGCAGGATGCTCCTCTGGTTATGGGCTGCAGCAGGATTTGGCTTCAGCTCTGAAGAAAAGGGATTCATAGGGGAAGCTTCTGGTAGCAGCATGTATACAAGGGAAGTTGGGCACAGCAGCATTTTTCTTTCAAAATCTCCCTGCTCCTGAAAGGCCACCCATGGGACGCAGCCATCTCTTGTGTAGCTATTGTTTTCTGTGGATGTGTGCCACGTATTAAGAGCCGGGGTGGAGCAGAGGGAGCTCCCAGGCCTTGCACAGAGAAGACAAAGACTGCCCTCTGCCTTTCTGTCTTCAGAGGCCACTCATAGCACAAACAAGGCAAAAAGCAGAGGACAGCAAGGGCACAGGAATACAGCTACAGTACCACCATCACAAAACAGGCTCCAACAGCACCCAAAGTAATTCCTACAGCCAGCATGTCGGCAACGGAAGGAGCCTTCCTGAAAGAGCTAAAGAGCACCTGGAGCAGATCACCCTAGCCTGGATTTAGGAACCACACACTCTGATTCAAGAGCCAGAGGCTGTACAGTAGTGAACCAGGAGAAAAAAAGGGACAGTTTCACACCCGTGGTATATTAAGTTCACCACTGCCAGGTTGAGCTTCTCCATCACAGAGAGGATGCAAAGAGTGGGAGCTGAAATGAGAAGGTGTCTTGAGCAGATGGGGAAGGCCACCAGCTGAGGTTGGAGGCACCACAATGCTTGCTCCCCTTACCACAGAAACCCACAGAAGCAATAGCAGGACTAACTCCAGCTCTCCTTCCTTTGAAAGGGCTGAGATCTTTCCAAGCCCCTATGGCTCAAAGGCCCTTCCTCAGAGCAGTGTTTGAAGGAGCGCAGTTTGGTCTCTGCAACCTTCCACTTCATTTCCCCCTTGGCTTTCTCTTAGGGGCAGGATAAGCATTCCCAGCAGAAACAGGGTGAATTTTAGCAACAGCAGAGTTATCAGAAGCCTTGTGTGTCGAATAAACACTGCATTTCTTACAAATAGAAAACACACAAGTCATAAATCAAGGGCCCAGCTCCGAGAGCCTTGTCCCTGGAAAGGTGTCAGTGTACGTGCATTCGGACGGCTGCTGCCCTCAGGCTGCCTGAAGGAAGTTTTGACCCAGGATATTAATACAGCTTATTTGATACAGAGCTAACCAGGCTGGGGCTCAGAGGTCTGTTTATGTTACAAGACTGTGGGCCTTTGGGAGATTAACACCTACAAAAATGCATCTGTGTTTGTTTTGGGTGAGGCTACAATTTAAATTCTTACGTTATCACACAAACTAGACATGATAGATAATCAATGCCCTGTGATAGTTAGTACTGAGGAACTGAGCTAGTTTGGGTTTGCAGGATCATTATTCAGCACATCATTCTTCCTGTGTTAATTTATATTTAAAGTCAGATCAGGCATTTATTTTCCTGAGACTTTTATGAATTCATACCTATGTTTTCATCTCTAATCATGAAGCAAAAACTGCCTGGATTATGTCAGTTCTGTGCTTTTTTTGCAGCAATATAAAATATATTACATTGTTGTAAAACACTATGTCACAGAAATCATACGGATGTCAGACTAAAAGGAATCTTAAGAGGGCATCCAGTCTATCTTCTTATTCAGAAGCAGCATCAAGTTTACTTCCAGCCGTGACAAATGTCTGTCAAATTTCTTAAAACCTTCAGAAGAGAGTGTGCAACATCCCTGGGTAACCTATTCCAGTGATTAACAATCCCGTACAGACAGATGTTTTTTAAACAACCAAAAGCCTTGTTTTACTCCCAGTGAAACCAATCTCCAAATTTATTTCCACCCTGACCCACACCTTTGGTAACCTCATCCCTTTGGAAGCACTGACATCTGAATGTAAGCCTCCAGACACACTGCACCCTTAGATATTAAATTAAATACAGAGATACAATGGTGATCTGGGGAGAGGGAGCAGCTAGCTCGGATTGGGGTCAGTAGCACTGTTGAGAGGTAGGTGTGTGTGATACACTTTTCACATGCCTGAGCAAGTAATGACTGATCTGCTGAATCTGAGTTCAGTTTGGGTTTTACAGGGAGCCTTCTATTAAACATGTGTGAAAATACAGTACTTCCGATCCTAGGCTCAATAGACACGGTGACTGATAGATCTGCATCCTCTTTCTAACAACACTTGTCTAGAAGACTTATACCCTTCATCAGACATATCTTTTCTAGACAAACACACACGAATCTTTCAATCTTTCAGCACAGATCATATTTTCTAAGTCTTGGATCATTTGGGCCATTTTTCTGGATTACATCCCATTTTTCTGCATTACTTTCAAAAGAAGTCAAAAACCAGACCCAAAAATCCAGCTTCTGACTTCTCAGCACTCAACAGAGATGTCTTGCACACAACAGCTTTGCTCACATGCTGCATACTAAGAGTTGCTCTTTCTTTTAATACAATTATCACATCTTTTATTCCTGTTCCACTTGCCAGGCACTAAAACTCCATTTTCCCTCCTGCTGCCAAGTCACTGTGTGGTTACAGATTATCTGACACACACTACTTTGCAGTTTTATAATCTGAGTGCTGTAATGCTGATAACTTCTTTCCCGACATATCATGTTCATTTGTTCTTTTAATCCTGTCTTCTAAAGCATCTCTCAGCCTAGTGCCCTCCTTAATTTTACACATTCACTTTCTGTTCCATCATTCAAGGCAGTAATGAAAATATTGACTGGAACCAGGTCCACGGTTAAGCCTCTTATGAGAGCAAAAGTAAATTCTCATTTTAGCAGAGCACCACTACCTACTTTCTCAGTGTGGTTTTTCAGAGCCTCCGTGGTTATTTAGGCCACATTTCTCCAGTTTAGGTATAAGCATATAACATGCCATAGTGTTAAAAGCCTGGCTTAAGTCACCATGTATCACATTTACCACTTTTGCTTTATCCGCTAAGCCAGTGTCCCTGTGAAGGAAGGAAATTAGATTGGTTTAACGTGATTTGTTCTTGACAATATGTGTTGATTCTTTTTATCACCTTATTATCTGGATGGTGCTTATACACTGATCGCTTAATAATTTGTTCTAGTATCTTTCAAGATATCAAGGTTAGACTGACTGGTGCAAAATGCCCACGACCCTCCCGTTTCCCCTTTTTAAAGACAAATACTATAGTATTCAGTGCAGATAGATCACAGAATTGTTAGGGTTGGAAGGGACCTCTGGAGATCATCTAGTCCAACCCCCATACTACAGTATTCAGTGCAGAAAAAGATGCATGTCTCCAAAAGCAGCAAGACCGTGTGTGACAGTCACATGCACAAATATAGACAAGAAACATTTAATTATTTTCCAGAAGGCTTTGGCAAAAACAGTTTATCTGTTGCATTATCATGGGATGAGTCAAAACTAAGCAAAGTCTCTGGTACCTGACCAGAAATGAATATTATACAAACAGAACCATTCACTGTTACAGAAATACGATCTCTATTATGTCACCTCTTCCAATCTCCTGCCAGTGCATGATTACTTCCTACAGAGTATTTTCCACTGCTTTGTTCAACAGAGATTTAAGCAAATCAGTAAATAACTTCCCCTTCTTCCCTTGGGAAACCACTGCACAGCTATATAATAGTCAGTTTGGTCTCACTGAAAACAGTCATAGATTACTGAAACAGGTATTTAATAGCAGCTAATTGTGACAAGTATGTAGTAGTAACAGTTGCCCTCCTTTCTTTGTCCCATTCAGACAACTGTTTCCATCCACACATATTACACCTACTTATTCTTCTATTGTTCCCCCTCTGATTTCTGAATAGCTCATACTTTTTGTGTTTTCCATTGTACACAATCTAGATACTGCCTAGATACTTCAGTATATCTATACTGAAATGCATAAAATACAGACTGCAGCCTGTCAGGGCAGATTGAGCTGTCACTGATTCCAACCTGTTATTTCTCTACTTTTCTCCTGATTTACTAATTTAATCCAATCCAATTCCATTCAAATAATTCTGGGTTTACATGTCTGAAGGAGAATAGGCTCCCAAGCTGCTTACAAGCTAGCAAATACTCTGCATATACCACTACTCCAGCTATTCCAGCTACGCTCAGGCCGTTTCTATTTGTAACATGTTCGGAAACTCAAAGGTTTGTGACCAGCTGAGAACACACCAAGTTCTCGTCATCACGACAGCTGCTGACATTTATTTCTTTATACCAACCCTCGCATCTATTGAAATGAAGTGGGATTAGTTTTGATGTTGACTTCGGATACCCTGTATCCTGCTCTCCTTTTCAGATAGCGGCTGGGAGTGAAGTATAGCAGCAGTATCACGTGATAAACCCACAGCATGAATAAACGCTGTTTCCCATTCTCCATGCATTTAAATCAGAGGTAGCTGACCTGTTTAGGATATGATCTATTCAGGTAATAAAACCCACATGGCACATAGTAAAACGTTTTAATCCATGATCCATGCATATACTTCTCTAGAAACAAAGATGGTTACAGACTGTAGCATATAAAATTTGCCCTGAGCTAGAGAGCCAAAGCCCTTTAGCACAGAGACATTTTTGAATTGTGAACTTTATAAAACCCAACCCATAAGTTCTGCAGATGTAGCTTATTGCTGAGAAAAATCTAAGATGTTAACTGCCAGTGTTAGCTCATATAAGCTGGTATTTGTAAGAAGTGTGCTGTATAACTTGTATTATTTTTCTCACCTTTCCTGTACAGTAAAACCCAGCTATTGTAAATTAAGGCTTTATTTATTTATTTATTGCTGTGGATTTTTGGGGGGTTTTAATAGGGGTAAGGACATGGTTTTGTCCTCTGCCATTTCTAAAAACTGTACAAATCGAAGTGTATTTTGTAAAGGAATTTTACTACCTGTTTAATAACTTTTTAAAAGGTTCTAGTATTGCATCATGGGACTACATAAGAGGCAGGTCTTTTCCTTCAGGGATGAACAAAGACCATATCCAAGCAATGCTTAAGAAAGTTAATGGCACTTGCCATCCAAAAATCCCCTGTGCATTTCATGCAAAGGGATCCAGAAAAGCTAGTCCGCTTGAAACATTATTTAAAGACATGGGGTTTGGACACAGACCCACACAAGCTGTTTAGCAGCAGATTATCCAGACTGTATCAGTTTTCCTTAACCCTATGTCTGCCTACGACTCTAATTTTCAATTGTTTTTATCCAACAACAGAAAGGTATAGAAAGCAAATCAAGATCATGTGCAGACGGATGCCTTATACTGACCACTGCTGGCTCTTCTTCGCGGGGCTGCAGACATGCACCACTCAACCCCGAGTATCCATGGTAGGACTTAGCCAGAGGCTTTTCCTTTTGGCATTTCATGGTTTAGAGAAGCTTCTTTGCATGCTAATAAAGATGCCAGGAAGACCAGCTGCTCCTAAACAGTTTGCAGGGAGGCAGATATAATTAATTCACAAGTTGGAAGCACATTTGACAGAAAGAATTGTTTTGTTACCCCCAAACAATCAAGAAGCTCATATGTGAAATGTACGTGCAAGTACATCTGCTCTTACTTAAATCCCATACATTTACACCACCCTAACTGAAGACACTGTAGTCGACTCTCATCACTAGCCATGAAGATGATTTGCAGAATAATCTAAATACTGCTGTGCAAGGAAAAGCTTGATCAATAGGCCCCATAACTTAGAAGGTCTGAATTTATGTTACTTTAATGGTATGTCCAAGAACATTAAGACCAATCAAAGTCTACCCAGATGGCCATGTTTACCAGGGCCCCAGCCTTCTCTGGGTCATCACAATCAGGATTTCCAACAAACTCAATGACCAAGACTCCCAGCAATAAGAACAGGATTATTTAAGCATTTTTTTCTTGCTTTTTCTTTTTTTCAACCATATTCACATTAACTTGTCACCCATTTGCATACATTTGAACAGCCTGCCTGCCTATAAGGCATCTGCACTTTTACGTTCATTTCCCTGACATCTGGAGTGCTATAAATTCAATGCTTGCCTTATTCTTTTTTTTCTTCTTTTCTTTTTCTCTCTCCTCCTCTCCCCCAAAGTATTGGCAGTAGCACAGATCGATCCAGTCACTTTCAGATCCAATCTCACTGGAGATTTCCAAGCTTGAATGACTCAAATTGGACCAAAAAGTCAGAATGGTGTTAAAAACCACTAGTGGTGCCTCTTAAGGAAAAAGGAGCATTACCATTCTACTGCAACAAGATTCAAAGGAAAATACTAACAATGAATAACTCTTGATAAATGGCTAAAGTTACCTCAGGAAGAGTGCTGGAAGAGACACTGGGGCAGGCATGAACAGCTCTCACCCTCTTCTGCTATCTCCTTGCTGGGTAAGCAGGAGTTGATATCAGCACTCCAGGGGAAAACATACCTCGGGGCAGTTCTGGGCTGACCAATGGAGCAATTTAGCCTCCCTCTGCATCTCCCTTTGGACTATGAGATAGGTAAGGGACCACTGTGCCAATGAGTGTGGGGATACTAGACATCCTACAGTGAGCATGAATGAGTTGCATTTAATGGGAACATTTGGAGTAGCTGCACACCCTAAAGGGACATATGAGAACCTCTTTGGAGATCTCCAAGGTATTGCAACACACAATGCAAATGTACAATTAAGTCTTGCAAATCTGGCCAGACACCAAAGGCTTTGGAATTTGGCTGAACACAAAGTTCTCTGATTCTTCCTCTGACTCTCAGCTTTTCCTGCACACCGAATCAAAAAGTACGGCTAATACTCGGCTGCTCCTTCTTCTGTTACCCATACACTGATAGATTTTTCTTGCTCCACTGGGACAGATGAAATAAGAGCAACAAAACCAGGGCCAGCCTGGTGTCTGTTGAGGGATCATCTCTTACTAACCAAGAAATGGCAAAATCCTCCTAAAGGTTCTTTGGGGAATATTTATTTTGTCCTGAGCTTTTGCTGTAATTGTGTTAATCCAGTAGATTTGCAAAGCAGTAAAGCGTTAACTGGCATGTCTGAGGAATGTCTATTGAGTAATGTGTCTGCATGGGAAGAGGACTGAAAATACAGTGTACATAAGGGTGTGGACCATATGTGACAAAGAATACATTACAGTATATGTTTCCTTCATGGTAAAATATGATGAGGTAATGGGGAGCAGGGTTAAAAGCTGGTGACTATATTTATGCGTCAAGTTCAAGAGGTTGTTTTAATTTCTAGACCCGATCAATGATGACAAACTTCAGCTCTGCTTCTGCACACACTTCGACAGCCTCAGAGTCGTAGTCCATTTCTGTGCTGGACTACTTTTATTCTCTTAAACTGGCATTTTGAGTGGAAGGCGTGGTGCCAAGCATGACAGAAAAAGGCAA
>NW_009932391.1:7194-46078 GCF_000696875.1 Nestor notabilis | reverse complement strand
AGAGTGAAGTTAAATTATGTGGAATTGACCATGATGAAAAATCTGGGGGCTAAATCAAACCTGCAGCTATTTTGCCTATCAGTCACCTACACATCGTCCCTCCACGTAAGAAATCGCTCATTTGATCCGATGATTGCCTTTACAAGCTGCAGGGTGCATCAGGGGAGCATTTTAACAGATTCATTTTCTCTCCTACTGAGTTACACTACCCACAGCCTCTAGGATCACACAGGATACGAGAGCCCACAGCTTTTTTCTGCTGTTGTTGGCTGCTTTCACTGCTAGGGCTCAAGTCCTGTCAGCAGAAGCTTTGCAGCGGATGCACAGGGAACCTGCCTAACGTGTTATAAACTGACACAATTCCAGCAGTAGCCAGTGGTCTCACATAATGCAGTTATTTTTTCCAGGCCTGTTTTCTTCTTCCAGCTGAGTTCCCAAAAGGCAGCAATGCTTTAATAGACCCACACAGTGAAAAAATGAGCAACAGCAGCATCCAAAAGGCTTTTGTTCATTATTGCATCCAGCCCTTTTGGAGTGCTCAGACGAACTGGAGGGCAAGCTTGGCTAACATTTCCTCACTGAAGTACTGAGAGTGCCTGACTCGAAGATTTCACATGTCAGAGCTACCCTGCTTTCCACTATGCTACTTAAAACCTACTGAGAAACACACTTATCAAAGTGTGGGAGGTCCCCTGCCCCCTTGCTCTCCCTTCCTTTGCCTGAGGACAGCTGGTCACCTCCACAGATGAATGGACATGTCTCTAGGCTGCCACACACACAAGGGCTTTTGTAAAGCATGTGGAAAATTTGGGCCAGTAATACAGCACGATGCGGCTTTACCACTCTAACAAAGGGGATAATCTGGGGTTCATGACTGACTGTTTGGGGTTTTAGAGGACCTTTTAAGCAACCTGCAAGGATTTTTAAGCAACCTGCAAGGTCAGTTTCAATGGGGCTTTGAGCAACCTGATCTAGTGGAAGGTGTTCCTGCCCATGGCAGGGAGGTTGGAAGCAGATGATCATCAAGGTCCTTTCCAATCTATTCTATGATCTTAGTTTTCAGTAGGATCTAAGCTTCTGAAAGCCCTAGGTGACTGTGGAAATCTCTGCCAAGAAGTTTTCAAATCCACATTCACTAGCATTACAATAACCAACTTCCACCACCTATAGAGCTCTAGTTTACAGCACAGCCAGCCTCTCAAGACAAAGCCTTGTCCATGCTAGATACAAGAGGCAACCTGAGGCACAGCCAAGGTAAGGGCTCACTTGATTCACATGAAGCCTCGTCAAATGCAGAGCTGGTAACAGAGATGCCAAAGGTTCACACTGGCACAGGTATGTGGAAAGGCTGCCCATTCCATGCCTCCTTCTCACCACAAAAACAATGCTGAAAAATACCCCTTAATTCCTCTGAGGCTCCATACATGCAGTTACCTCCACTCCATGTGTACAATTGCTCTCTCCTGACGACCCTTCTGCCTCCCCCAGCTATGGTACAGAGCTCCAGATGAGCAGTTTCAATTACTTGAACAATGATCTTGGAAGTAAAATATTTCCCTGCTTGCCACAAATCTTTATAAGTAGCGAAATAAACACCACAATGTGCCTTTCCAACAGCTGGAAAATTATGGTCTGAAATGACATCATTGTGTTTTCCTATGGAATTTCTGTGCTGCGAGATTTCAGGGAGGAACTGTGTGGTAGCTTGAGGTGAAGTGGGAGACAGTGTTGTGGTGAAGTGAGCAAACAAAAAAGGTGAAACTGTCTTAAATAGGCTTTACTGTGAAATAAATGTTTACACAAAACCCAGTAAGATCCCTTAAAACCAGATCCGACAGGCTGTTCTTTGGTTTACAGCCATTCCTCAGTTCCAGCCTTCAACAGCCCAGTCCTAGCTCTAATCTATGATGTTTCTCAATATCTCATATTGTTCTTCCCCTCTGTCATATTACATCACTGAAAAAAAGATGTGGCAGATACACCCCAACGAGGAAATACCTCTGTCAGAGCAATGCTGCAATTTTAGCAGCTTTTCAAAGGAGACAGCACTCAATCTACACCCTTGATTACATGCTGGGTTATGGATGTTGTCAGAAGGCGTGCGACCACACAAGGTACGCTGCAACCCCCCTTTAGTGCACAGAGGTCATGCAGAGAAGAAAGACTTAGCCCTAGCAAGTTAGAGTCAAGTCCCTAAATGTGCCTGTGGACCAGAAAAGACAGGCTGCAAAATGTTTGATGGTAAACAGAGTCAAAAACTGCATTTGGCCAGTTGGTGAGAAGGGACAAAACTGCCAACTTCCATCAAGAACTGGCAAGTTCAGTGTTTCATTGTCAGTATTTAGAACTGTAAGCGTTGGCTAATTCCTATGCTCAGCTTTGGTGAACAATCTGCAAAGAAAAATAAAAGATCACTTTTTTTTCCCCCTGATTTTCTTTTAAATCCCTTACTCTGCCAGGGCCTTATACAAAGTAAAATAGCCAGAGCTACCTGGATTTTCACTCCCTGGTCCAACAGGGCCCAGTATCATTAAAGGTTTGGTCACCTTCACTGTAAGTTTCTGGAGCACAATTCTCACTAGTACTTGGTGTAATTCAGTAGTGCAATTTGACACTCCATAAATAAGAGTTAAAATCCCCACAACACTGAAACCAAAGAGAAATTCTGAATTGTCCTTGGTGATCACTGTTTCACTATAAACTACCTACTTACTCCAAATCATAGCTGTGGGAAACCAACAGCAGCACTGGTGCTGACTTCAGGCATTTATTGAGCTGAACATGAAAATGAGAAATAAAAAGAGCATGCAAATAAGAGAAAGACATGAGACATCTTTGCCAAAATTCCCCTTCTGTTTTAACTCGTATAGAAGGCCTTGAAAAATCTTCTCAGTGCTCTGAAAACACCACAAACACTTTCAGTAGCTCTGGTTTCTATAGACATTTCTTTCTTCTTCCCCCGCCTCTCCTGATTTTTCCTATTCTGTTGAATAAGCACATAAACAGCCCAAGCAGCATGACTGCAAAGTCAAGGTGCAGGTTGAAACATCCCCCAAATGAGAGATTACACTCACCTTGAAAGTTTTTCTACATTCTTTTTGTTGTTATGGAAATGAGTGAACATCAAACATTCAAACCTGAAATCCCATACTTTTCTGTTAACTTTTATTTCTATCGTAATTTATAAGAAATGCCACCAAATTATTAACTTCCAATCGCTGTATTTTGTGTGGTCAAGAAGAAAGACCAATGAAGTCTATCTTCAATACTTGGACAATGAAGAACAAAACTGATGTATAAACGTGCATATCACTTTAATGTATCCAGCCTATCTATAAACACAATTTTGTGTGATTTATATCCCTAATTAGATTCCCATGGCAACATTCTTCAGCTAACAATGTGTATCATAATCACCTTTTCTTCATACAAATGATTTCCTTAACTTTGCATGCATAACTTAGCAGCTTTTATTTTTAAAACTCCTCTTAACAGTTTCCCTCTTGTTACCAGTAGGGGTGCTATGATAAGAAACTAATTTGATGTAAAAATTACTCATTTGTCAAATAAGCATTAAAATAATTGTTCCCCTTTTGACTGTTACCCTGCTGTTTCCAGTCATTTTCAAAAACTAAATTATTTACTCATTTGAAAGTTCAGCTGTGCATATTTTAATTGATACTCCCTCATAGGACTCATATTGTTAATGACAATAATTAACCCGAAATGGCTGCTAAATAATTATGCTGAAAAGATACCAAGTATTTGTGCAGAAAGTAAAATCAGCATTTGAGAAACCATCAAAATGTACAACTTTGCTATTTTATGGCAAAGCGTGGTAATAGTTCATAATCAAATTAAGGATGAAAAGGAAAAATGTAGATTATATGCTTTGATGGAGAATACTTTATGTTTCCAATATAGTACAGTATTCTAGCTAACAATGAATACTCAGTCATTTTAATAAATCCCTAGTATTGCTATTCCAGATAGTAATATAAAGTATTCTCATGAAGTCATTGCAGTTAGGAATATAGTAAACTATCCATTAATAATATTTCTCTGCCATCTATCTACTGCATTTCATTCTCAGGAATCAGATGCCTGTAATAATTTACAGCTTATGGAATTAATGCTGAAGGCTTTCTTCTGGCAAGTGTTGCTGATTTCAATGGTGACAGCTAAAGCTATTCAGGCCCAGCTTCCTTCTCTGGGCACATCACGGGTCAGATGCATTACTGACCCACTGTTTGCACAAGCATTTATACAAGCACAAAAACAATATCATTTTTGATTTAGCTCCTTTACTTGTCGATAGTGTGAGTGGTTGAAGCAAGCCCTGTATATACTGCTAAATAAAGAGACAGGATAGGTTTGTCTACACGGGAAACAATCTGAGTTAAATAAGGATGTGATTTTAATGTGGGTTTCTATACACAACTATATTAAGCCCATGTGGACTCACTCATTCAGAATTAAAATAGCTCTAATTCACTTTAATCTAATTCACTTCCAAAGACCACAGAGGGGTTTAAAGTTGTTTAATCTATTTGAACAGCTCATTTGAATCCACATGCCTGAGTGTCCCTACAGACACCCACGCAGACAAACAAAAACCCAATAAAGCAGTAGAGAGGTTAAGAGTACATTGGCAGAAAGTTTTACTTCATGGCTTTTTGATGGAAAATTTGGGTTTCAGCTACATAGTCTTTCTGAAGGAGGTGTTGACATCAAGTGCTCCTAAATTTCAGCTGGAAACTAAATACCCTTTCTAAAAGGTGCCCTAAAATTCTGCTGCAGTGCTCCCTGGTTGAAAATCGCACATTCTCACAGAGTGCAGACTGAGCAATCGGCACAACATAATGTGGTCAGGGACAACCAGGGTGCCACATAAACCAGGTTCATCATAGAAAACATATTCTGGCTCCAAATCTATTTTAGATCTAACCACTTTGGGCCCTTAATTCGTTATTGAAAATTCAAGATTTTAAATGGGGGGGAGTAACACTCCCCCTTCATCTCCTACCCCAGATCAGTCCCATCTGAAAAGGCTTTTCCAATAGCCCACACCAACAGAGCATCCCCAAATTGAATGGCTAGGTGGTACCTGCAATAAAAACAAACACCTGCCATCTATATGGAGAACATCCACTCTATCATCTGCTAAGTTCTTCTAAGGATGAGGATGCAGCTGAACTCATGGTTTTAAAGTCACCAACTCCTGACATTTTGCTCTTGTTAGAAGAAAGGGTAGGCTTTAAGGAGCAACAGGGTCTCTTCTTGCAGCCCAGATCAGTGCTGGCAACAAGCAGAGCTCTAACTGATACAAAGGGGTGAAGCTTGGTCATATTCCTGCTTCTGGAAAAATGTTGGGTTCTGTAAAAGGAATTGATTTTCTATAGGCACTAGTTTAAGACTTGAGAAGCAAGCAGACAGCCCACCTCATGGGAATGTCATGGATTAAGCATAGATGTGTTGCCAACCCTCCCAATTTTGCATGCATTCACTGTAAAGATCCCCCTCTTCAAATCAAAGGAATAAGTGAGACTTCTAAAGCAAGTGAATTTCTTTTCTTTGCTGTAAAGGAAAGCAGAAAACTCTCTGAATGAACTCCAAAGGTTAAAAAATAAAAATAAAAAATAGAGAAATGCACATATAACAATAATAAAAAAAAAAAAAGCCTAGTGCATTTGAAGAAGTAATTCCTAATTTTTGAATACTTTCCGTTAGAAGAATGCTTCATTTACAGCAATTTAAACACTCCTGGTCAGAGAATGTTAGTACGAACGCATCTGTCTTATTCACTTAAATTACCTCTGCAATTCTTGTACATTTTCCCATGCAGCTCTGGGGGTTTGCATGTGTAATCAGCAGCATTCAGAAATCAAGCATGCCTCTGCGAAAGTTTGGCTCATTTAGAGCTACCTTCTACATCCACTAAATTACATTGCAGATTTTGAAATCTAAGACAAAGAGCCAACAGACGAAGAGCATATTTATGAAGAAAAAAAAATGACTTTTAATTGCTCAACGTATCGCTGTCTGAAAAATAAGTGCAAGCTATTTCTTGGCACCAGATGACTCCCAGTTTTCACTGGCCAGCAAAGGCCCATCTGCAAGTTCAATGAGATCAGTAAACAGTGTAGGTTAAGTAACTGGTTACTAATATTTTCCTTGAGCTACAAAACTTTTAAACAAACAACAACAACTGTGATCACAGCAACCTTCCAGAGGTTAACAGCATGCAGGTGGTCAATCTGAACCAAACACAAACCAGACGGCTGCGTCATTATAAACTGAAGATCTCGCTTCAGTTTGCTTCAGGAATCAGGTCTTCTTTCTTCAGAAGCCTCAATGATACAATATATAAATGTCAAAATGACAAAAATAAGGAAGTATGTCACAGACTAAGCATTTTAATGCCTTTTCTGGCTCACTTTTGCAGCCTGAATTGTCTGTGTTGACCACATTTGATGGCATCTGTACTTAGAGTGGCTGTGTGCATGAGTTTTTAATAGCTGAAACAAATGGACATGACCCATCACTGACTGAATGGTGCCATGCTCTTGTATTTTAAGCCACTGGTATGATACATTTTATACTTCATTTATGATGCCACTTAGCTGACCATGTGAGATAGCTCCAAGTATTATTAATCAGATATTGAACTGGCAACAGGTTCAAATCCAGCTAGCGATGGCATAAGTAGCAATCAGAAAGAGTTATTCATATCCTAAACAGACATTAGTGACCACCAAGAAACCTATTTGGAAAGACCCCAAAATAAGCTCAGATTAAACAGTTATAGGAGCTGAGAACTCTCCCACCCACGAGAAATGCATTCTCCAATGCTGAGAGAGGCTGTGAAGGGAATTTGAGTACAGCAGCACTGCTAGGGACTCCTCTTAGGAGCCTAAACAGTTTCCCAG
The DNA here is from genome assembly GCF_000696875.1 of Nestor notabilis. Lineage (NCBI taxonomy): Eukaryota > Metazoa > Chordata > Aves > Psittaciformes > Psittacidae > Nestor > Nestor notabilis. Next base: position 39,149 of record NW_009932391.1, on the reverse strand, counting down.
TGTGGTTCCCAAAAACATTTGAAGCGAGTATCTGTGAAATGTAACATAAGTCTGGCTCACAGTGGACGTAGCCTGGCAGAAAAGTTGTTACTGGAATGTAAAATAAAAACAGAGGAGAAACACCAAAAAGTCCTTCATCTCACATCAAGTTATGGGCAGTCCAGTGCACAAAGCATTTGTTTTAAGACCTTCTAGCAAAATGATTTTCAAAGCCAGGCACGCTCTTTTGGGATCTCTCACTCACTTACCAGACTGTCCAAGCTAATGCCCAAACCCCACAAGCACACAGTAGCTGCTGCAGAGAGAGAGGGACACAAGCGGAAAATACAGGACCGTGACTTGCCATGTATATGTACACCAGCCAGCACTCGGGCCCCATGGAAAAGCACCAGCAGTTCTGAAACTTAATGCTGCTCAGAGATACACATTCGAGTTGAGTGGCTGCCAGTAAATAAATACAAATCCGTTGTCAGGGTGTTTCGTAATGACTCGCTCCTTAAAGCTAGTAACAATCATCCCATAATGAAGCAATATCCCTCTAGGTACAATTGCTTCTCAGGCTGCAGTATCACCTCCCAATCTACACCTTAACCAAGGGCATGAGCCACAGGTGGTTCCAGTGCACTAGTGTACAGTGAGGTCAGGGCACATGGCATCTACACCTTTACCAGCAGCTACTTTAAACAAGTCAGTGGAAAGAGTGAGGCTGGAGAGATAGCTGAAGTGTATCATCATGTGGTCATTCATGTAAGATTCATATCCAGTGTGGTAAAATATAAAGTTGTTCCTTAGTTCTGCTGCTGCTTATGAAAGACAGGTTTCCTCTGCACACGTGTCCTACACCCTTCACAGATGATCCCTATTCCATGCCCCCTGAGCAGACAGGTATACGCTCACACTAGATCAGACACACGTGCATGCATGTGCTAGACATGCTCTTCCCAGCTAGCAAAGCTGGGTGCCCAAACCTAAGCAGGTAATGGCTGAGCTCTAGCTGTAGCCTTTCCATTCCTGGTGGCATCAGTTGTTCTCTCTTCTTTTTGTTCAGCCAAAAGTTGTCAGTAAACTTGTATGAACTTCATTGCCTCCATAAAATCTGGTTTAAATTGGCCAGTTCAGAAGTTATTAGGGAAAACAAACACTCTAACAAGCTTTTAACACACTTGTGAGGTCTTCTACTTCAGTAAACAGCCAATTGAGTGAACAATTAAACACTCTGAAAATTTCGAACCTCTTAAAATGCAGATTAACCTGTGCTGTAATGAATGCCCAGCAGTATCCCTTTCCAAAACCACCTCTGTTCTCCTTGCCATTTATTTGCGCTAAGAGCCTCTAATTTCAGCTGGAAAAAACAGGGAACTGAGATGTTCCTCCAAAAATCAGCAGTGTTCCTATCACCAAGAAATTGAAGGAATGAAGGTTTTGTATTTCACCTGAAGCAATGGAACCTCGATTCCTTAACGATACGATGATTCTGTTACAAGCAGCAACTTTGGCTTCAGCTTCAAGGCAAGAACACGTAGCAACAGACTACATGATGGAAAGGAGTATTTTTCAGCCTCTTCAGCCTCGTCCTGCATTACCTGTGAGTGATACATTACAGAATTGAATGCCAGAAAAGTGCATTTTAGAATAAGTAGTATAGTGTTTCATAATTTGATTTAAATCAATTATACCATCTCTCACTGGAATGCTCATGAGCTTCAGAAATAAAACATATAAATGAAACCAGCTGCTCTAGATAGTCTTTCCTTGGGATAGATTTCACTTGAACTCAATCAACTTTCTTCTGCAGCACATTATTGTCATGCAACATCAGAGTGGAGAGCACACAGTGCTGTGTAAGTTATTGCAAGGTAACCGGTTATGGTTAAAAAATGCAGAAGATTAAAATTCTTTCCTGTAATGGCTGGCTAAACTCCGAGGAATTAATTAATTCCTCTGGGAGTGACAGGGAAACTGAGGTAGTTATTGGCATCCCAGCACAATCCATTCATTTATAGCTATTTACTACCTCGCATAATCTTCCTGATTTGTCTCAGTCTGGAGCCCCTCTGTGCCCAGCAGCACGGAGGTCTGCAGTGTTTGGGATGAAGAATAATTACAACTGGAGAAGCACAGGCAACCAAAGCTCCGTGTTCTTTAATCTCCAAGTATAATGCATGTGTAGATTTTGGCATCACTCTTAAAATGATTGCTTGTAACTAAATACCGTATCTCAGTGCTTAGATACCGCAATGACTGATCTTTTCATAAATCAGAATAAATATATAAGGCAAAATCCTGGCTGTACTGGACCCAACAGAAGCACTGCCAGCCACTTTAAGAGAGCCAGGATTTCATGCACAAGGCTTTCAGCAGCCCACGCTGTCCAGTGCTTTGCTTGCAGAGTTTCCAGCTCCATTTCTCATCAGGCCCTCACTTCCCATCCAGCTTCTGCAGTAGCTTTGTGCTGAGATGCAACTGGACACTGAATTCCCAGCCAAAGTAAAGTAACATGAAAACACCCTCTGTTAAAATAAGGTACAACTCCAGCTTCAGTTGACAGAAGCAACTTCTATCTTTGATCACTGTCAGGCTGCCCACAGCTTTCACTCAGGAGACATTGGACTGTTTTAAGGCTGGTAAAGGACAGTTCATTTTAGAAGGGTGACAGATGAGCTTAGGACATTCAAGGCCAGTTAGTGATGTAATGACAGCCTTTACTCTCCATTTCCCTGTTTCTGTCGATTTGAACCAAACCAAGTTTTCCTCACTGGAAAACCGTTCTTCCCAAAAATCCAAATCAAAGCCAACTGCTCTCTCAGGCACTTCCCTGTTAACTCCCACCAAAGCTCTGCAAGTGCTTCACTGCAACAGATCACACTTCTGCACCCTCTCTGACATCTTCACACATGAGCTTCTTCGAAGCACTGCCACAGACAGGTGGCAAAACTGACAGTACCTTCAACTCTGCCATGCTCCTCCTTGTGCAAATCTGTTAGCCATCACATAATGAGACAAAACTTTAGGGGATGGCCACATCCTCTGAATTTGCTTACGTAGGTTCCCCTGGGCTGGTTCTGTACCCTGTGGGATGAGACAGATTCCTGCACAGAGCAGAAGAGAGAGCTCTCACTGGGTTTCTGCTCTGAAGCATCCCCAGGAGTCCCCCAACATTCTTCTAAGAAAGGTAAATAGTCTGTTAACTTACTTACACAAGGAAGTACTGTCAAGCAGCAGGCAGAGAACAGAGAGGACATTAAGCACCACCACAAACTCTAGTATTGCTTTTAGGGTTCATATTATTTTAGGGCATTTGGAAACAGGCAGCGACGAAACAAAGGAAAACTCCACCTCTCCCCCTTTTCCCGTAGAGAAACACCCATTTTCTGCTACAGCTACTCATGTATCTCCTCTTACCATACTATCCAAGTGTCTTACATTCTTCTGTAGACGTGCACATGTGAGTTCCCCTCAGAGTAAGGCAAATTCCTCATTTTAAAGCTGCTATACTCAAAAAGAGATGAAGAATCTGCTTTCTTAAAGATATAATGGCACCTTGTAGCTGAAAAGACAATTTTCATGGCTACTGTGTGCTTAACCTTCACTGACTCCAATAATTTAGAGCATAAAAGTGGATATCATATGTGATAAGTAGTGATTAAGGAGAGTCAAGTGAAATAATGACATATTCACTAACAGGCAAACTCTGTTTGCATTAATATACTTAAAGACTTGTATTCCTAAGTTGTCAGTACCAGAAATGTGTTTGTATAGGATTAACAATGTCAAATTAATATGTATGACAAGACAGCAGCTTCTATAACTTGACAATAAGAACTAGAATGAAGACATAAATCCAAATGTTCTTGTGAATGAAGAGAGAAAAGAAGGTGTGAACAGAAAAAGACAGAATGAGAGAAAAAGGGAACTAATGGTCTCTTCACCAAGAGGCATAACTGAAGACTAAAAAGGTGATTCTCTCCCTCTGCCCGAAAAGGTTGAAAACTCAGATCCTATTGCCAGAATATTCAATGTAACCACTAACAAACACAATTATTTTGGCCAAGGACAGATTGTTACTACAAGTCCTGACTAAAGAAGAAGATATTTTTAAAGACTTGAAAAACATTTGAGGAATTGGAGGACACCTGTGTTCTGCAGACTCACATTCACGTTCTTTGGCACATTCACCTGATGTCCCACACTGCACAGTGACCTCGGCATCCCTCATTTCTTTACCACTGCTAAAAGACAAAGTCTTCTAAAAGGGCATAAGGCAAAGTGGGTCAAGGAAGCAGGTGTTGTGATGTATTTTAAGTAACATTTTCTTGAATGAAAAATGGAAGTGTGAGGTTGACCTCCAGCAACAACATCACAGGGAGGGGATGGGAAGGTTTAAAAGTTTGAAGGATGACTCTCCTGCAATGCGCATCTGACCTGGTAACCCCTGTAAGACAAGGCAGAGCTGAATTAAAGTGGAAAGAGGGCTCCAAGAAACAAGCTTCAGGTTTTCAGAAACAAAGACAATTCAAATGTATCCTGGAAACTACCTTGAATTTAACCACAGGGATCTACAAGCTCTCTGGTGTTAAAACAACACTTTCAACATCTGAGAGCACTACCCCATCTAAAGTGTCTTGTAAAATATATTAAGCTTTGGGTAGGTGGGGATCTCTCCCTCCAAAATCTCATCTTATTCCAAATTTCAGCACTGGACACTTTGTCTTTCACAGTATCTAAGTTAAATACCTTTCTGGCTTGACTGAGCTGTCTTCTAGAAGACAGGTGGTGGAGATGCAGATTCACGGACAACATGGTGGTAGGTGACAGCTATTGAAAATATTGTATTTCCTTAAAAAACAGGAGCAGAGGACTAGGGAGTACAGTCAAGAGCCACCTTGCAGAGGAATAACCACTACTAAAACCACCACATGGATTTCATATCCCACCAGTTTCCTTAAGTGTAATAAGAAATACTGAACTTCCATTTCTCCTGGTCTGAGGAGTAACGGGAATTCAGCTTTCATCCATTTTGCCTAAGGATCTGCAAGGCTGTTTATCTGGCTGTAAAAGCAAACCCCTTCTCTCTCAGAAGACAGAGCACTACAGAAATAACTATTAAAAGCATTTCAGCACGCCTCTCAAAAACATACTGTAGAAGTAATAGGTGAAGATTGGCCAGATTGGACACAAATGAAGTCACGCTGATGAGGCTGCTCTCCTCTCTTAGCAAAGAAGGAACTAAAGCTGATGCTTAAAGCTGACCTGGCACCTATTGGAAATGCCATGAAAAAAAATAACACAGATTTAAGAATCTTGCATTCCTCCTTTCCTTTTTTTTTTTTCCACTTATTTACTCTTTCTTTTTCTCAGTCTCCAAGATATGGAGAAGCAGATGCACTCCTCTGAACCCCACACTTCAGTATTCACTGACCACCATGGAAAGCTCTGCAAAGCATTTCTTGTGCCCGCAGGAAGCTGATGAAATTTGAAAAGAGAAGAAGCACACAACTTTATTGAGGTCGGCGCAAGCCCAGAGATTTGCAAGTTGCATGTTGCTGTTAATCAAAGTGACTCTGCCAACATGATTAGAATACCCACAAACCAAGCCAATCAAGCAGCTAACAGAGGGAGACCACAGAGCAGATAGCAAATACCACTGGAGTTGTACATTGTCTCAAAAGATTATCACTGCAGTTGTTCAAACTCTTGTGACCAACAAGGGATTCCAATGACTCATTGCTATTGTGTTTCTGTAGCTCAACATTATGTCCTATGCATATTCTGGAGCTCCACAGCACCACATGGGTATAACAATGTGCCACACTTCATAAAATATCTTTGCGGCAAAAGAAGTACCAAAAATATTTGCACAATAGCAGAATGCCAACCAAGCACTGGTCTACATTAGAACAACTCGTTGGGTGCCATCCCAAAACAGCATCTGCCATGGCCCCAGGAAGTAGCTTTAAACAAAAAATTGAAATAAAATAAGAGATTTTTTTTTTTTCTGAAAAATCACAGCTTTTAACATCCCAAGGAAACTTCAAGAACAAATTAACATATGACTCACCTCCCTGAGGTCTATCCCATGGTTTCATTATCAGTCAAGCAGAATCCATTGTTGTAAAAGCAGTTCAAAGTGGCCCCTCCGTCCATGTGCCACTCTGAATACGCAGCAAACCTCCATGTACATACAGCTTTGTTAAAAAAGGAGGAAGGCAGGATAACATTGAAAAAGAAAACAAACAACCCTTCCACAATGGAGTTGGAAAGGCCAGGAAAAGCCCGTACACATCAGCAAGGGCTAGGAAAGAAGATGGTCTCTTTTCAGATGCTCTTAGAACTTTCCCAAGAAAATCACAGCCTGCAGCTGGGGCACACCAATCAGCTGCTCTGGCAAAGGTCACTGGAGGAAAGAGCCCCTGCTAGTTCACCAGCACTGTTTCCTAAATAATCTCATAAAAACTAATAGCATGTGAATGCTTCTTCCCTGCAAGATACAGACAGGAAAATAGGGGCCGCATATTAACTGCTGTTGTCCTTCTGAAAGCATCACTTCAGAGTGAAGTATCCTCTTCAGATCGGAGGAATCAGGCGTGCTGAAATGAAAACAACAGGCTTAACTGACAACCTTGAATGAAATCATGGAGCAGTCCCATCCAAGAGACACAGTCTGGGCTCCTGCCACAATTGAAGAGGCAGATGTAACTTCTGACGCTGACAAGTGCTGAGTGTAATATCAGATGAAGGTAAGAGAGGTAGCAGAGAAGCCCTCTACACATCAATCATGTCATAGAAAGCAGGCACCATGCACAGTGAGAATCTAGGCTGAATAAAGGTTAAAAAAAGGAATCACATCAGTCTTTTCCTTGGATAACTGCAGGGAGGGAGGGGTCTGCATTTTCTAATTAAACAAAGTCCTGATAGAAAGTGCATGTGCAAACAGAGTGCTCTGACATTAGATTTGGTCTGCTGAAGGGCAGATGAGCAGCAAGTGGGAGCTCTGCATTGGAAGGACAAGTTTCTAGGGATGCTTGTCCTTCCTCTCTTTTCTCCCAACTAATGGTGTGACATAGGAGCGTCTCCATGTCAGGTAGGGATGGCACTGGTAAAATACTGACCCTCTTCTCTCTCCTATTTTCTATTTCCCTTTCAGAGTACTGCACTGGGCTAGTGAACAAGACACAAGGAGCCTTATGGACCAGATGCACAGCACACACAGGCACCAGACCATGGCAGAGTGCCATCGTACATGTGGGCCTTCCCCTCAACAAAGTCTCCCTTCTCTACTTTCATGCCAAGCACCAGCGGAAGACAGTGGTTTCTGACTTCCACTCTCTTGAGGCCATACATATCCCTGGTGTGGTAACTACATGCCATCACTGCACCACCAAAAAGCCTAAAATCTGGCACACATTTTACGGTGAGAATCCTGTTCTCCACGGTAGGTCTTGAAAAAAGTTAGGTAGCTAAAAGGATGGATATAATAGAGCGGAACTTCACAGCCTCTTTGTGGTCCCCACTACTACAAAGGCAGAGCATCCTGCCCACAGTGCTCCACAAAAGCATCCAAAATATGAAAAGCTTAAAGTGAACTTCTCAAACTTTAAAGCAGCACTGGAGTTTACCATGAAAGGTGCACTGTGCATGCATATAGAACAGAAACCCTGCAACACACAAAGCTTTCTACAGATATTCAAGACACCCTTTCAACTTTGATTCACTTTTAAGCAAAACATCACTGAAGTAATGTTAATCCTCTTGTTTACAGTTACACCCATGAAAGAAAGGGAATTCACAGCTGAAGATCAAACAGATACGCTGAAGGGAGCTATTTAACATCACTAAGGATAGCACCCTGTAATTACAGTATCAGAGAGGTTGGACCTTTCAGCACAGGTTTGGCTTGAAGAAAAAAGAAATAGGGAGCTTCACTCAACTCTGTTTCTGCCTCAGCCTCATACCTAGTTTCAAGTTAAAACCAAATAATAACAGCAAGTACCAATTTACCAACCACTGTTTCAGGAGCTCACACCATCAGAAAGCTATATGAAAGAGGCAATACAGCTAAAGCAGCATCCAAAATGTAGAGTAACCAAATGAAGCTGCACACCCAAATACGAATACTTTTACCTTTCATTAGCAAAGCACAACTGTTACCAAGGTTGTGTTGAAAACTGGAGGAGAATTCTTGAGGAGCTCAGTTCAAACATAACCCTTGATGGTAGAGACCCTGAACATCCTCCAGTCTATGAGTGGGGTCTTACTAACCTCCACAGACTATTTATTGGGCAACATGGGTGCTTGCTTTCTGAAACCATATTCACAATACCATCAGGAGGTGGTTCTTCCAACCAGCCTTAGCCCCAGGAGGGAAAATGTCTTAGCTATATAAAGCAGATGTCCAGAAATGCAGATAATCCAAAATTGGGACCTTTTGTAACATTGACAGCATTTGAATAGAAGCTAGGCTTGGTACTTCAGTTCTTGGCTCAAAGTGAATGCCAGAATACTGTTAATCCTCTAAACTAACTCAAAAGGAGAAAATCTCTGACTCCTAACTTAGTTAAAATTCCCACCAAAGCTTGCAGTCAATCAATTATTTACCAGAAGTCACCACAAAGTCCACAAGACGTGTAAGTCTCAGGAACCCCTTCACTACCAACAGTCTAAATACAACTATGGGATTCACAGTAATAGAAGATCACTTCACGACTTCATAATCTCCACAAGGAGCAAGAAAAATAGAAGGAAGCCTGCTCCTGTGAAAACCAATGGATGTTGTTAGCAGCTTCACTGGAAGAATCCCCACTGCATTAAAATCCCAGTGATGCAACTCCTCTTTGCCCTTGAGAAACCCCATTCACTTTTAGCAGCTGAAGCATTCAAGATCTACAACATCAAGCAATTGACTTTTGAATGCAGGTTGCTTCATTTTAAAACATTACTGCTCTTTGATGTTTATCTGTTTAAGAGAGTTTATTGCAGCTAATTCACAGCAGGAGTGCCCTGTGGCATCCTCAAAAATTATATTAAAAATACAAAAAGATAAGAAAAGAAAACATAATTATATAATCTAATTTTTTATGGCTACACAACAAAAATTAAATCCTAATTTTGTAATGTATATGCATAGAACTATTTCTGACACATACCAAAAGCATGAAGCCATCAGACACAGGCCTTTTTATCAGAAAGCCTGACAAACTGAAACAGCAAGAGGCCCAATACCATGTTAGCTGGGATTCAACTTTATTTAGAAAATGAGCTGTAAGGATAAGCCAGAAACATATGGATGGAAGGTTGTTATCCACAGAGTGGATATGAATGTGCAAACAGCATATTTGATTTACTAGAAGTAATACTACAACAACTGCTGCAGCCACTCCCCTGCACCACTTACATTACTGCCTAAAAATGGTACTTTTTGGGTAGTTGCATGTTGTTTCATTGCTTTATGCCATCTGACAGATGTCAGCTGCAACTGCGTGCCCAGGCCAAAACTGCTCTTAGGGGATCCATTGAGTCATGGCAGTAACATGCTTCACCCCTACGGTAGCATTTGGGAGAACTCCCTTTTAACAACTTGAGATGCTCTGATTTCTCGAGGCATTACTAAAGGTGACCATCATACCCCTGCAAATGTATTCAGAATCAAACCAAGCCACCAAGCGCTGAAAACTACATAGTGCCAAGTCCAAGGGAAGGTATATTTAATAAAAGACAAACATCACAGAATCACAGAATGGCTTGGGGTGGAAACAATCTTAAGATCATCTAGTTCCACCTCCCCTGCCATGGGCAGGACTAACACTGAGAAAATACAAACAAAATCAAATATACATTCCACAATGACTGTAATTCCAGATAGCAAGGTAGTTCAACAGGAAAAGGGGATGTCTATCAATACGCCTGAATGTGCTAAACAGGGACAAAACAATCTTGGTTTAAACAGCTTGAGGATGTTGGAACCAGGCTGATAATCTGATGTTTTCTTATTTGATAAACAGCATTAAAAAAAAGGCAGAAAACTTTTGAGTACTGCTTCATTTGGATGGACTTCATTGCATTCTCAGCGTGTCCTGTTGTTCCAGTACTGAAGACTTCCAACACAGTGCATCCTGCCTCCCGAATCTAGAAAGTCAACACAGACAGGTACCTTTCGAAAGAGGAACGTAGAGGTTGAGGGCTCTTTGAGGAAAGAACCCTTGCTCCAGCTATTGCACTCAACTCATCTGCTTCATTTTGCTGTTAATATCTAATCTCCAGACCAAGAAAAACTGAAATATTTATCTAAGTCGCAAGTGTAAATCCTCTTCATTTTCATGGTCAAAAACCAAATCAACCAAAAATGAGATGCTCCACATTTCTAGACATACTGAAAACACTGCCATCAGGCAAAAATTATCCCATGAATACCAAATTTTATGCCCAAATACTCTCTGGAACAAAACAAGCCAGCCTGAATTCTGTCAAAAACTCTGAGCGTTTCCTACTGGATAGGCACCTCTGAAGGCCTAGAGCCAGCAAAAGGCAGGTGGTAGGTTTTAAGCAAGCTGACAACAGCCTTAACTGCACATTTAGCTCAATGGATTGACAAAAAGGCATACTTGCTCTGCAGTTGGGATCTGCAAGTGCAGTTCCATTCCCATTCTAGCCTTTGTAGCTGAGACACAAAGGTCTTTAATTGTCCTCTGTCACCATTTTACTAATGCTGCGTATACATACTGGCTCCATTAGCTAGGGCTACTTCTGTGCCATGATTTTGCTGACCACAAATTTCTGCAGCAAATGAGAATTAGGGAATTTACACTTAAGCCCAGTTTATATTTCCTCTGCTTAAAGCCATGCGAGACTTGAAAAGAGCAACAAGTAATATTGCAGATCCTTAAGCAAAGGGGGGAATATGAAAACCCAAACCTGCGTTTGCCATTTTTATACAGCTTCTATCTCCTTGCCATCACTAAGGTACTCCTCACACATGAAAGAGAGAGAGAAGAGAGAGAGGAAAGAGAAGATTTAATAAATAACAGAGGAAAATCCTGATGACGTTAATCTCAACCACAGTAAAACAATAGTTTGAAATCACGCCAGGTCTCTCTCTACAGTCTCAGGCTGAAGCCCAGCATCTAGTTCGTTAAAGTAAATAAAATATAACGGTGAAAGAAAAAGAAAAATAAGAAGAAAACTTGCATGAATAATAGAGAGAACCCGAGCACGAGTCCAACCAAATGATGTCAACTATTATTTAATTCTTACTTTGCTCTCTGAGAGAAAACACCAGAGAGAGAGAGAGTAGGGAAGGGGGAGTGGGGGAAGCAGCGTGTAAGGGAGAAATAAGCAAGGATATCCCAGAGGGGTTTTGATAGCATAATCACTAAAATAATATATATGTTTTTAAAAGCCTTTCAATATTATTGCCTTCCAAAGATAATACAATGGACAGTCAGTGGGAAAAAAAAAACCCCATAAATGATCAGAATTGCAGTAACATTTACTCTGAATGGCTCTGGGCCATTATATCCCATACACACCTTCAGTCAGGGTTGGAGTTTAGCCCAATCTGGACATTTGTTTATATAATTATTATGTCAATTAAATCTGTTCTTGACAAAATAAAGAAGATTGACATTAGTAGGTTAAGTCATTCTTATCTAAAATTAATAGTATTCAACCAGGGATTCAAAATTGGATGTATAAAAGATGCTCTTCTGGTTTAGTAGGAAGCTGATGAGAATCAGTGTAAGAAATCTTCTATGCACACATCAACTGAGCTCTTTTCAAAACCCCTGGGACAGGTTTTTAATAGGTATTTAATACACCTCCTCTTCCTACCAAATCTCAGATAAACATTCTGGCTTCTGATCAAAACCACTAGAACTGAGATTTGGTTTGGAGACATTCGCAGAATGAGGAGATTTGATCTGTCATAACAGAAATTCCTCTCCAAAAGCTCAGAATGACAAAGTTTTGCCAGGTATTGGCAGTAAGCGTATGTTTAAAATATCATATTAATCAGTATTAATGAAATAAAACAATTAGGATTTTCAGAATCCAGGTTGCTCAGGTTACATAGATGTAACTAGTAAAATCTACCTTGATAATCAGTCATCATTCTTAAACCCAAAAGAAAACAAAAAAGCATGGTGCTTGCCGTTATCTTCAACGATGCAAGATTTTCATCTCCAGACACATAAATGTCACTGCAAAACCAAACCATTACAAAGTACGTCTCCAGTCCTATGCACTGAGAAACACCTCGGTCACCTTTGTTATCATCCTGTGAATTAATGACAAATAAAGACTGTCACACTGACCTGAGGATGATTCTTGCAGAGCTGAATGGATAGTGGCAGGTGAAGGAAACTGTCCATGACTCTGCATTTAAATGCAGCAACACAGATTTTAATTTTTTTTTTGGCTGCCTTTGCTGTCATTTTGGGGTTTGATTTGACTGACCTTTTGTATCATCCATCCTCAATGTAATATACAAATGGAAACTGAATTTAAATGCCTACTCATACACTCAAACTTTGATCCTTGGACATGGACAGCACAAATTATCAAATATCAGAAGTATTACATTGTAAGTAAAAACAAGCAAACAAACAAACCAAACCCAACATCATATCTATATCTCCACCTGAAAATAGAACTGCAATATTCACAAGTTACAACAATTAGTCAGGAGAGGTGACTGTCCAACCAGCAGCAGGCTAAAAAAGACTGACGATGATAAAATATGAATTGCAAATCATGACTGCACAAACCCAAGTATTTATGAACAATCTTCAAACAATGAATAATTAATTGAAGAACTTTGTGAGTAACTTCCTACAGCAAATAAATCAGAGAATTCTGCAATCTGCACAAACAATTTATTGAATAAATTATTCATTGTGAATCAACCATTCACTCAGATTCGGATATTCCAACTTTAAGTTTCTCTTTTGGTTAATCACTATAAAGATTACACTCTGCCTAATTTGATTGCCACAGTATAAATTCAAATGTACCATTTAACTATAGTTTTATTAGAAGTAGTCAGGCACAGGACAGAAAGGTCATTTCAACCAGAATCTACTCCACATCTGGTTTACCGCAAAGTGAAATTTGGGTGCTTTAGAAGAACAGTGATATATGAGAGGGATTTTGGGTATCTACAATTACCCTACAATCTATTGCCTAGAAAAATCTAACTTCAACTGCATACATTTACAACACTCATGTAAACAAATGCAAAACAGATTTGGGAACAAAATCAGCTTTTTATTGTCTTTAAAAGCTGGGATAAGAAAAAGGTGGTTGGTATTGGTTTGTTTAGTGTGCCCTACAAGATCTTCTGTATGAACATGGCAACTTAGAGCTCATTTGTTCTCATTTTGCCTCAGTTGCCCAGGTCTGTAAGGAAGACAAGTTCTCTGGGCTGTAGAATGAACATAGTAGGCTGAAGAGGACAGCAAGTCATAAGCCTGAAAGCCAGGGTAAGGGGCTGACTTCTGGTAATGAGCAGCAGGTTTATAAAACAAGATCTGACATAGCAGCTTTTAACTCCCCTCCTTGATAAACCTGCATCTTCTGTCTTTGCAGCTAACATTTATGATTACTACACTCGTTTAGAAACACCATTTTAAATTACAGTGAACTCTCAGTATGTTGGATAATACGAGTGGAATAACCAAGAAAAAGGAGAACAGAATTAACTGCATGATCCATTATTTGGGACATACAATGAGCACGCAATGGAGAAAGAACATCTGCGATGCTGCTGACTATGGAGCACGGGGATCCCTGAACACACACCAAACCCACACCAGGGAGCAGAGCAACCCACAAAACATGGCTCTGCTGCTTCCAGACCACAGGCAGGGAAAAAATCTATGTCTATGCTCACAACATAACTGGCATTCCCAATAATCAAGAGTTGACTGTCAATTTTTTATTATTTATTCTTTCCTTAATAACAAACTGGTGTATTTAATATGACTGTTTCCCAATACAGCCATTTCTCACTCAGCAAGAAAGTCTTTTACAATCATAAACAGTGTATCAAAGCTCTGCAAGAATTCCCCTACAAAGGAACATTTTTCCTTTCTCTGACCTAAAGAATACTTTGTGATGAGCATCCTCCCTGAAACTCGGTTCTATTCTGAATGCCACAAAAAGCCAGTAGAATATATCAGAGTAGGGATGGCTGTTTAAATTAAACTGATGTAGGGGAAGAATATGCTATTCAGGTATTCTAAACAGAAGGTGGCAGATATTGCAGCCTTTCAGGAAAACAACAGTAGCACCTATTGAGTCACTACACTCTCAACTCTAGTTAATATTTACAGAGTATATACTTGAAGATAGTATTTTCTTACAGTTCAAATCCAGTGGCTATACACACACACAGGCCCCCCTTACCAAAAGTTGGCAATGTTTAACATCTTTTTCCAGCTATAGAGAAGTCCATGCAACAAACATTACTGAAAAGAGAGCTTTTAAAAACTAAACACAGATCTGGGGGTGTATAACTGCCCCACTGGGATTTTCCACACCCACCCTATTTTTCTGCTCTTCTTCTCTATAATTCCTTTGTTTTGACATCACTGCTTCCTTTCTGCTTTTCCCCTCCTCTACCTTCTCTTTAATCTCCAAAGCCGAACGTGGAGTCAATACCATTTATGTGGAAATCACACTTGCCAATATATAGCATTTGCCCCAAAATCATTTGTCCATTTCTAGCTGCTCCAGGAGAGAGAAATCTGCATCTACCCTGTTCAGAGCAGCCAGAGGAAAGGCTGCAGTCAGGAGCTGAGTTTTTCCCACGGGTATATAGTGCAAAACTTCCAATGAAGACTAGCATTTTCCAAGGGCTGAAGGCAGTCAGCTACTACTAAGTGACATTTTTGGCACCAGCAAGACATAGGAACCAGGGCACAAAGTCATTTCCTTTACACTTTCAGATTATTCTAGTAATCAGAGGAAGGAGTTTAATGATGTTGATAATAATATATTATTTATTGAACAATAACATGCTCAGCCATGTACAAAACGGAGCATGTGCTTACAATGTCAACTACTTGGGTCACACAGTTCAGACACAGAATGCCAAATCCTATTAACATTTAATATGATAACATTTTAAAAGAACAGCACATGAATGTAAAAGGCAAACCCCCTCTGTTTAAGGACAAGCACACTCATATCCCCCTCTCCTAAATTCCTGCACCAGGTGGCTATGCAAATTCTGATTTTAAAGCCTGAGTTCCCCTCCCCTGTACAGTAAGCTTGGAAAAGGAAAAAAAAAGTACCTTATGTTATTACTCTGATGCTGTTGTATTATCTTTTCTGGACATCACATTTATGCTGGCCCATTGGTTGAGTAAGAGAGAGCAACAGTCCCCTTCCTTCTGTCTGGGGAAACCAGAAACTAGGCAGGCACAGACAGTGCCATGGGATTGCTTTTTTTGGTTCAGACAGACAGACAGCTGCCTCACCATGCCTGCATTTAGCTCTCATGGCAGAGCATCTTCCTTAAAGCTCTGGACACAGATCCCTCATTAGCTGATACAAATCTACAACTGAGGGAACCTTGAAGTCAGGACTTAGAGAAATCCTAAAACTTCACAGGTAAGTGGCAAGCAACAAGAAGTCTCCAGCACACTGTTTCTTAATCTCACTCTATAAAACAATGTTTTTGAAAAGGTAAAACCCTTGTAACCCAAATGTGACTACTTTTCTTAGATTCCACCTCAGTATTTATGAACTCCTATGGCTAGCAGTGCTGTTCTGGCACAAAGCACCCAGCACACATGAATTACTGCTCTTCTCCATTTCATTAATGAGAGATGTCTATTCGAATAAGCACAAGTGTCTATTTCCAACCAAAGCTTTCTTCACCCACCTAGACAAATTATATTTAAAGTGCAATTTGCCCAAGTTAGCTTAAAAATATTGTAGGGCAAATGTAAAGCAAACTGTAAACTCAGTTTGATAACAAAAACTAGAAAGCAGAGTTTTAGATATATTGCTGCTAATTCTGTTTGGCCCTTATAACATGTTACTCAGTAACCCATGGTTTTTAACTAAGGATTTTAAAAGCAGTATTTACATTAGATCATACTGCAATCTGCTACAAGTTTCCCCAAGAATTATTAATTTTACTGGAGTCAGTGGGGGTGACTCTGGATTTATACTAGTATAAATGTGGTAACAGTCTGCTCATAGCTCTTAGGGTTTTGGTTTGGTTTAAACAGTGGAGTATGAATACTCTCCTTAGTCATCATGAGAGAATGAGCTGACAAAAGAGTCTTCCAAGAGTGAATACACATAAAAATAACTACACTATAAATCAGGCAAATGTAACACAATGTATTCGAGAATATATACAAAAAGCTTTCCTGCATTGATTTGCCAACACTCATGAGTTCCTTATCATATACCTCAATTTCACTATCTTCATCTAACAGCATTAGATAAAAATCGTGTGTAGTTATGTACCTATAGTACTGCGAACACATGAAGCATCCAGCAATTTAAGGTTCATTGTAATTGCCAGCACCTCAGAATAATCCAGTCAATCACTTCACGCTGAAGGAATACGTATCTACCCATCACTTGATGCTGAAGGACTAGAGATGGTCCGTGAAACCCCTTCAGTCACATTTGTCCTACCGCTCCCCAGAGAAGCTGGTACCCCACTCACGAGGCTCCTCAGCAAAACACCCATGAAGACAGCCCGCTCCACCAACCCACCACCAGGCCCCTTGGCAAGGCAGAGTCCCAACCAACAGCTCACTGCCTGAGGGTGCTCTCAGTAGCTGCACCAGCATCAGCCCTTTCACAGCCTCCAGGATTTCAGCATCACCCGGGAGCAGCACCACGCAGAAACATGCATTTGCCATCACTTTCCTGTGTCGCTGGGTGCCCTTCATTGCTGCACTGTGAGGAAACTCTTAAATTGTATTTTTATTTTAAATAAAGCCCAGAATTTGATGTCTTATTCACCTCTATTCTACACATCCTATCTAATCAAGCTTAATCTTAGAGTCCTGCATACAGAATGCACTTATTTCATTCAGTGCCTACCACATCAACTCTACATCTGCCCTATGTTTTATCAGATGGGCTAAGCAGAAACAAGGAAAGGACAACCCCTTTAGAGCCCCCTTCCTCCAAATGTCCTCTTACCTCACATCTCTCTGTTGCAGCTGCAAATGGTTTTCATGCTGATGTTGCTTGCAGAACAGCAAAAAGGACACTGGCTACAGTGACAGTGAATGCATTACCTTTTTTTTTTCACCTCAATAATAGACTAAAATCTGATTTGTCCTTTCAGATTTTCACAGGACCTTAAAACTAGTAAATCCAGGCTTAGAGTAACTAGCTTGAATTTGCTATCCAGGTTTAATTTCTGCTTGCTTCATAGCATGGGTTAATTCCCCATAAAACTTCAACCACTGCTGATACTCGGTTCCAGCATACACGGCTCCCTACAGAATTTAACTGCTTTTAATATAATAAAATGTAGTTTAACCATCACTACTAATTTCAGAATTAACTACTACAAACCTGACTGAACGGCCTTTTTTATCCCATACATATTACTGATCGTTACTCGTCTGAACCTGACTTCTTTCTGCAGCTAAAAGTTCAGCAAGAGGTTCAATAGAAGTTTTATAGCCAACACAATCCAGTATTGGCTGTGAAGAGTACTTCAGCACAGAAAAGCTTCGGGAGGAAGGATATCAAAAGGAGGAGCGTTGCAGATCCAACACTGCTACAGTGCAAAGTAACCACAAATTCTTGCTCAATAGGGATGATTAACTATGCAGACTAAGTGTAATCTTGCTAAAAATCTTGCTAAAAATATAATCATAACTGAATTATATTCAGTTATAATATATTAACACAACAGTCAATGCTATGAACTAATCCCCAGTGAGAGGTAGAAAACACATGACGTCTGGCACTGATGGCACTTAAGAAAGTGATAACCCACTGCTCTACAAATACGTCTTTTGAAAGCCAGGTGAGATGCAGCAGCAAATCTTTTCATGCCATCTTCCTGTGCATTTCTTTTTGGCTGCAACAAAACCAAACAATTCATAGAATCATAGAATGGTTTGGGTTGGAAAGGACCTTAAGATCATCTAGTTCCAACCCCCCTGCCATGAGCAGGGACACCTCACACTAAACTATGTCACCCAAGGTTCTGTCCAGCCTGGCCTTGAGCACCCCCAGGGTTGGAGTATTCACAACTTCCTTGGGCAACCTATTCCAGTGCCTCACCACCCTCACTGTGAAGAACTTCTTCCTTTTATCTAACCTAAACTTCCCCTGTTTAAGTTTAAACCCATTACCCCTTGTCCTACCACTAGGGTCCCGAATGAAGAGTCCCTCCCCAGCATCCTTGTAGGCCCCCTTCAGATATTGGAAGGCTGCTATGAGGTCTCCATGCAGCCTTCTCTTTTCCAGGCTGAACAGCCCCAACTTTCTCAGCCTGTCTTCACACGGGAGGTGCTCCAGTCCTCTTATCATCCTCGTGGCCCTCCTCCAGACTTGCTCCAACAGCTCCATGTCCTTTTTATGTTGAGGACACTCTCCTTTTGGATAAGCACATCAAAAGGAATAAGCTGTTTATTGAAAAGGGAATATTGTAATATTACAGTAGGCTTAGCTGCTTGTAAGATTAAAGAAAAGAAAGAATAACTTAATTTTAAAATAACCAAACATTTTTGGTCATTGTCTGTCTCTAGAACCAAATCTGCCTCTCTCAGAAATCACATTTATTCACACTTTCTACTGCCAGTGCCGTATTGCATGGAACGCCATAGGCACTGAAACAGGCACTGCCAGTGGGGATGTGGTGATGAATAGTCTCAATCTAATCTCTGTCTAAATAGAGGGCTTTATCTTGGGCGAGATATTAACCAATGAAAGCTTCTAAAAATTAGCAGATACTCTTAAAAGCCACCAGCTTTACTGATCCACCATGCCTAATGTTGCTCTATCTGAGTGTAGCAAGACTAGGTTACAACGCTTAAGTAGAGACTAAATGACACTAATCTTAACACAACCCTTAAACCTCACACCCCTCATCGCAAGTCCCAGAGTTTCGTTCCTGCAGTGGATGGGAAATGAAGCTGGATTGGTGGTCAATTCAACTGTCACAAATATTTTTGCATTCAAAATATCTGAAAGATTAAAAGACATGCCAAATAACTCCCTTTGGAGGCTGTGCCGGGGTTGCACTGGCAGTTTTTACACTGATGACTTGAACTGACACCCAGAGCAAGACATGTGGCATCTTCTCTGACCTCAGTTTCCCTGGGCTTCCCACAACAAAACATTTCAAGCCTGCCTCAATGCCCCAAAGCACATCTCTTTCTACCACATCTAACCTGGGAAAAAACCCTCAAGTTATCTGAGCAAGCCTCCACCAACACTCTTTTGTTTTCCCCTTCCCTCATTCTGCTCAATAAAGCTGGCTTTTGGCATATTAAAGCTTAATTTGTTTAAGAACAAACAGTTGGGGGCCTACATCTCACAGATGAGAGTGACAGATCGCATGAGGAGACCAAAGACTTCAGGGGCTGAAGATTTGGCAGGTTTGCGTCTCAGCGGAGATACAGAGCTCATTGTCATGTTTCCAAAAGGCATTTCACAGGGCTCCAAGGTGGAGCTGTTTACCAATACCGTGATCTCTCCCTAGATGCAGTTGCTACTGCAGCTAATTAAGAGAACAATTAAGACTAAGGCAATCAGTCAAGTACACAGATCCAAGTCATTTTCTCCACTCTCCAATGCTGCACTGGCTCCCAGAGGGCTAAACCTTATTCACTCATTCAGAAAATGACAGGAAGAAGCTATTAAATATCTGAAAACCATAAAAATGCAATCATACTGTTCCTGAGCTAAGCCACTCACTAGAGACCAATGCCAAGGAACTTAAGAAACTTGCTGGCCCCCAGAATTCACATACTTACAAATAAGAAAATTAATCAAAAGCAGTTCAGATCAAAATTTAATTAAAAAGAAAAGGATTGCAGAAGACTTCCTGAGATTTCTCTGTTTTATGTTTATGACTGATCAATATTATGTGTTATCAGCTCAGTGTATGACAAATTCCACTGGGCATCTTTAAAGAGGAAGTAACAGATTAAATATTGAGCTAAACAATTTAATCTCTGCTTTAAAAGGTTTTCGGATATTTGTAAAGGTAAATCCTATTAGAGTATAAATGCCTCCATGTGCTAGCGCTGTAGTCTCGTCACGGAGGAATTTGTAAACACCAGGAGACAGGCTCTCATTAAATATAAATTTCCTTCTTTTGTAGACCTATTGATGAAAAAAGAGAAAGCATTTATGTTTTCAACAGAGGGGGGAAAAGGGGTCTTAGGAGTGAGATTTAAATGTATGCATAGGTACAAGTAAATAGGTATCACACTTCAAGAATATGCAATGACAATTGACTCCCTAAATCCATCTGAACGAAACCCAGAAACTGTGATCCTTCTTACCTCACAGTGATGGTGAAAAAGACTCACCTATTGGAAATAAAAACCTAGTCAACTGTACCAAGCACATACAATAGAGTTATGTTTGATAAAGAAACAGATTAAGAGAAAGGCTAAATCAAAAACATACTGCATGTCTAGCTATTGCAGCATTCAAGGCCAGGTTGGATGGCGCTTTGGGCGACTTGGTCTAGTGGAAGGTGTCCCTGCCCATGGCAGGGGTGTTGGAATTAGGTGATCTGTAAGGTCCCTTCCAACCCAAACCATTCCAGATCCCATACTGACAATACAGATGTTAAAACCAAGCAACACCAAGGGAGCACAACAATCTTGCACCCTCAACTGCAGTGCAGAAGTGCAGAAAGTGTACCAGGCCTTCGGAAGTACTGTGGCACCCTATCCTCTCTTCATGGGGGAACAGCTTACCCCCACTGACCAACACCTATTCCTCAATGTCAGCACAGGTGTATCATCACCCATATTTACAGTGCGCAGCCAGCAGCAGGCAGTATCATTTCAACCACTGCTGTGGCTTCTCAGGTAACCTACAACCTGCCATGTAGTGCCGAAACGGGGCTCATCTGTCCGTATTCCTCTGCCCCAGTACCAAACCCATCTCTAATAAATGTAAGTAATAAATAATCAGTAAACAATCAACATTTACTTAGCAGGAACCCACCAAAAGAGCTTACTCGTGCATTTTACCACTTGGGACTGGACCTCCACACCACTGATGGGAGCGCCAGCGTGAGCGAACTTCCTTCTTCCATCAACCCAGAGCCCTATGGGCAGCTTTTCTGTTCCTGAGCCAGCAGCTTTCTTCATTTCACATTTGGGAATTAGTTTCATTTTTCCCAATTTTATGTGAGAAGGGATTAAAGTCATTGGGACTGTGTGAAGCTTCTTTCTCCTATCCCCTCTCTCTCCCCACAACCATTAATCAGCCCTATTCAATTTCTGCTCTAGCCAGCTAAAGAGGGAGAGGAGGAGGAGAGATACTTTGAACATTTAGAGGAATTTGACATTTCTTATGGAAGGCTAAGTGACCCAAGAAGCAGAAATGCAAAACAGATACAGACAAAATTCTATTGTATACAATACCACTGTGACAAGTAAGAACATAAATGAAATAGGACAATCTATCATTAGTAAAGAGCCTACAGTTTCTCTGTCAAAACTAAATAAATTCCAATAGCTAAATTTCAAAAAAAAACGTGCTTTAAGCTACATTAAACTTCTTTAGTGCAAAAGTACAAGTTAATAATACACAGGTATTACTTATTTCTGCAAATAGAATCACTAATATTTCAAAATAATGTTTCAGAACAAGCCTACATACAAATATTAAAGAGTTCAATCTCATTCTTTCAATTCCCACTTTCCTGACATGCAGAGATTTGGAAAGAGAGATGGAATTTTGACATGAAGACAGTGACCATGATGGTCAGATTTTTCCAAGCCTGAACTGAGGGATGCCAAATGAACTTCCAAGGGAGTGTTCAAGGCCAGATTGGACAAGCCTTGGGCGACATAGTTTAGTGTGTGGTGTCCCTGCTCATGGCAGGGGGGTTGGAACTAGATGATCTTAAGGTCCTTTCCAACCCAAACTATTCTATGATTCTATGAAAGGGAGATGTTCATCTTGGTCCTGCCCCAAGACCATCAACACTAACAGCCAAAAAGGAATGGAAATGTTATGGGAGGGGACACAAAGGGACAAACACTCCCCTTTGGTGAGTGTTAAGTAAAAGCCAGCACTTCAGAAAGCCCCATTACAACAAAATTCTGTAGGCTAAGAGAACTTTCATAGGAAATACCTGCTCACCCAGTGCTCAGACTCTGCCCTGCCATGCACTATCACCCACGGCCAGAGCGCAGAGATCACACTAGGTGAAACAGTGTTATGTCTTTGCCTGACTATTCAGTTTTATACAATTATTTCTAGAAAATTATCACTATTAAGCATTTGCCTGCTAACTAGCCTTAGATTCCGTATCACCTTACCACTGGGATCCAGAGGTTTGAGGGCATTCATTACATATTTTTCCCTTTTTCACTACTACTCATGAAAATCCATGGCCCTATGTGATTGCATTTCATTACCAATCAGCTAGTGCAGTGAAAAACAATGTGGTTTTCAACCCCGTGCCTAACTAATCATAGAATGATTTGGGTTGGAAACGACCTTAAGATCATCTAGTTCCAACCCCCTGCCATGGGCAGGGACACCTTCCACTAGAGCAGGTTGCTCCAAGCCCCATCCAACCTGGCCTTGAACACTGCCGGGGATGGGGCAGCAGCCACAGCTTCTCTGGGCACCCTGTGCCAGCGCCTCAGCACATCCATTTTATAGTGTTACTACCAACAGCATCAAAACCAAAATATTAATCTAACACTGGGGGTAAGTTGCCTGTACACATTTCAACAAAGATGTGCTCTGCCCTCAGCTACATAACTGGCACTGAACCTGAGCACACCTACAAGGTAAAAAGCAATGGGCACTCCTTGCAAGCAAGGAGATCTGGCTACACAGCTGGTAAACCTCTGCAGCCAGCCACTCCATGCAAAGTTTTACAGAGACTTCCTTGACAGGAATGTCTATGGGAGCTGCCAAGAATAGAATTACCCCAAGCACCTTTGTCAAGATTAAAGCTGAGTCCAAATTAGGATTTTTACCTTAATACTAAGTGTACATGGACTGCCTGTCCTTATGAATCTACCTTCATAACACACTTGAGTAAATACTGAACGCATAAGCAGTGGTATAGATATGAAATTAGAGCAACAGAGGACTGCTGAACAGCTCATCCTGATGCTTTACAAAGCAAACTTACGAAGTATGCGTGCAAATCAACTGCTCCACTTAAAAAGGCAGGTATTCCATGTGTTGCTTTTACCAAGAGAACAAAACCCATCATTAATATGTTTAGTACAGCGTTTGAGGACATACCAGGGCTAATCTGCCTGGAATCCCAAGAATAAAGAGGAGTTCGCCCTTTAAATGAAAACCATCTCATCTCCTTTGTTGCTTTAAAAGTGTTTGTTAAAAAGCCAATTCCTTGATATAGTGCCATATTGTGCTATTGATTATTAGGCAGAACCTCCCACCCCCTTCCAGCTGAAATTTTGCAGGAGTTCTGCTTTATAATCAATAGCATGCTCCACACTGTATGGACTTGACAGTGCAGCAGCTTTCCTCCAACCCCTCCAAGGACAGCTGCAAGAAATGAGAAGGCTACCTCCTGGAGCTATCTAAGGACCAGATCCAAACTTCATTGAATTCTATGGAAAAATTCCCACTGACTTCAATGGCTTTGGATCAACCCCCTGCAGAGGAACACTTCTTAAAACAAACATTAGGGGAAAAAAAAATCATTAGGATTAGAAAGCCTTTCATATTATCTATTGGGTACATTTTAAAGCAAGAGGGTGGGAATGTGCTTTTTTCTCCTTATGAATGTGTAAGTCCCATTAATGTCAGGGAGAAGTCATGCAATCATGAGGTTGCAAAGGTTGAAAAAGAAATATGGCCCAGTTTCTACAAAACCAACCTCTGTCTAGACGTATATTTCATTAGGAAGTTTTAAAAGAGATGAGTTCGCCACACAACATTTTAAATAGCTCCTTAGAAAAAAAATAACATCCTCCCCCTTGACTTGTGAAGCACTTTGATGGTAAGTATAATCATACAAGTGTCCAAAATAAAAAGGAGAAAAGAAAAAAGTTGTAATAGAAGAAATTACATTCTGTATGAGCTTTTGATGAAAATGTAATATTATTCAGGTTTAACTATGATTAGCAGAAACACTGAGTTTGTTTTCTCTGTGCAAGGCATGCATAGGGGCAGCATAGGAACAATTCCTGGGGTTTTGCCTCTCTAAATATACTGCTACCCGAGAGCACATCAGGCTGAACTCCCAGGCAGGTACATACACTGGACCTCTAAAAGTGTGCAACCAGAATCCTTCCAAAATGCAGTGTTTCCCCCTGCTCTCAGAGGGATGACACCCCGGGCTGAGCCTGTGTGGTGCTCATTTGAAACCAGTAAGCCTCTGAGAGGGTATTACTCCTACTATCAGGATCTGAGATTTACCATACACCTTTGCCAGCTCCTGGACTGTTGCTTTGCAGCAAGACAGAGGTTCTCCTATTGGTAACCCCTCTACAAAAGTACCACTCTAAAGAGATTCATATGCATTTGCTGGACTCAGGTTATTCTTTTAATCTCAGTTTTTACATTGCCCTGCAGATTGCACACAAGAAGGTGCCCGAGCTTGGTCATGAATGTTGACTCCAGCTTGAAGAGGACACACACAGAGAAGTGACACTGCCAGGACTACAGGGTGAATGGGCTTCAAGGTAGATTTAGCTTATGTTCCAACGGGGCGCAAGCATGAACTGACTTACCTGAACCAAGCTCCAGGCTGTGGTAAGCTTCTGCAGATGCAATGTCCTGATTGTCCCCTTCATTCAATTAGCTCCATGATCTAACCTCGCAGATTTAACTACAGCTACATGAACATGAAAGGAAGTTTTAAAATACATAGGTTTAGGATGACCAGAAATCAGATTTCCTTTTCTCAGCAAAAATCAATAAATAAGAAAATCTTTCTGGGGTAGAATGAAAGTGACATATTGCAGCAAAAGTATTTTAAAAACAATATATTCTTTAAGAATGAAAAACCTTTTTAAAAACAGAGAAAGTTTCATTTAGATAAATATTAAAGCATTTCCTTGAAACTTCCCTGAGATTTTGTCCTTTTACTCAGCCCAAACTACCATCTGAATTTCATCCAGACTTGCAAATAATTTCAATAAGCACAAAACTGGATTACATTTCTCTTTTGGGATAGTTGAGAATAATATTGTCTGAAATATAAAGTAAGTCTAACTGGAGCACCAAGAAAGAATAAGTCATGCTCAGGACTGAAGTCACTGCATGGGACATTTCAGTCGCTTTGTGGGTATGTATTTGTGTACACATGTATGTTTTGGTTCTGGGAGTTCAGACAGAATCCTTTCAGCTCTTTAGCTTCCAATAATTTGTGACAAACACAGCAGTGTTTAAGGACAGGCCTATTTCTTTTAATATAATTACTTAATGACACTGGTGAAATGATCAAAGATGTTCCAGAAGCTGGAAATTCATTCCAATGCAGACATAAAAATAATTGAGCTAAAGAGTCATGTTTTAGCACTTTCTTCTCAGCTATGCCCCAGAGATTCGCTCACAGCCCACAGTTTCAAAACCATACTTCTGGGGAATAGTACAGTGTGACCATAAAATTACACTTGAGATAAGATTTAATTATCATTCTCACCTTTCCAACACCTTTCAAGAAGTAATCCTTAAAAGCCTTGCAAGAAAGAATATTACAATTAAAATGATAGTATGCAACAATGATATTAAAAGAAAGACAAACTGCTATGTAGGTTTTACAGGAGCTTAAGTTCAACAGCTTTATTCAAAAATATTACAAGTGGTAGAGTCTGATGGATTTTAGATATTCATTTTGGGCCAGAGGATGTTAGAGCAAGATAAAACAAACTGGCATTCCACTCTAAGAGATCTTTTCATTTGCTTGGGACGTGAGGCTGGAGAAAGCTACTCTTAACTACAGTTGGTGGTCCATCACAGAGGTAGAATCGTGTTCCCATGTGGTTTCATTTCAGTGATGTTGGATTCACAATGAAAGCAAATAACGCTGTGGAACAGCACTACTTCATGGTACTAACTGCTGTGTTCTCGCTTTCTTCCTTCTCCTTCTTCCCTTCTCCCCCACGCTCAGAAGTCTCCTAACAGTATAATGGGAAACAGGAGGCTGAAGCACTCTGGACTGCAACATCAAAT
The DNA here is from genome assembly GCF_000696875.1 of Nestor notabilis. Classification (NCBI taxonomy): domain Eukaryota; kingdom Metazoa; phylum Chordata; class Aves; order Psittaciformes; family Psittacidae; genus Nestor; species Nestor notabilis. The sequence goes on along the minus strand of NW_009932391.1, from coordinate 12,803 downwards.
CCACCAACAGCGGACTCGACCTTACAGTCTCAGCTAGGGCAGTAGTTATCACCCCTGAAAGCTACCTTTTTGTCATTTGCATCTGGAGCAGAGCCCAATCCATCTGAGTTTGGGAGACTCTAGGCACAAAGGCAGAAAGCCTGGGAGGACAGCCAGTCCTGTGAGGCTGCCAGCATCTCAGGAGGGTTGAAATCTTAAGCTGTGGCTGCCATTTTTTGCTCTCTCATCCTCTAAGTGAACGTATAAATCATTCTCCAATTGCATATGCAGTGCCTGCAGGCAAGATGCACCTCAGCAGAGGGGAAAGGGAAGCATAGCCTTAGGCACGTATCCTGCAGCATATTACTTCTTCCGCATGTACAATACTGGGGGTCAGCTAGACCTTCCAAAAGGTGGGTGAGCCCTGCAGACACCCAGCTAGCTGGAGGATTTAAATGATTTTAAATGCAGGAAGTCCTAACTTATGTTCCTAAGAAGCTAGTACTTCCTTGCATGGGTATTTTACTTCTGGCAGTTGACTGTCTGAAGCACGCAGAGACCCCCTCACCTTATTATAGGCAGATTTAGAAAGACAAGATTTACAGGTTGCTGAAGAATCCCTTAAAACAGTTATCTTGGGGTTCTCTGAAACAAAGACTAAATGACAAATTTATTAAGCTAAACTGGAAATGAACAGGGGAAGAGAAGCAAATAGGTAGGGCTTGCTTTCTAACCAAATCTCCTTGGTTAAAATCTCTTCATAATTATTCCCAGAAATACTCCTAAAAAGCAAGGGTGATCCTTCGTGAATGCTTTTGTATGGAAGGGAAGAGTGGACTTTCCCTTTTTGCCTTGAAAGAGCATCTTCCAAATAGATGAGCAACCAGGAAAAGGTGTACTTCATTACATACTGCCAATAAATCCATCAGGGGCAGTCAAACCAAGATAGATTTCTTTTTCTCTTTCCACAGCAAAGAAAAACCAAACCAAAACCATTAAGTTTTTAATATCTTTGAAACAGAAACTTTCCTGTCGTTCTTTCTAAAGCCCAAATCCAGCTAGCACTGCTTTCAAAACTCCTATGAAGAAGATGAGGCTATTTACTGAATTCAGAAGTCAAATGACTGCAAAGAATATTTTACACTAAAGCCAACCACCACATCCTTCTGCAGCAACACGAATGCCTTCAAGGGAAGAAGATGGAAAATGTAAATCACTGGAAAACCTGAATACCCAATAAATCACTGGCAAGCTGGCCTGGGTTTCAGCGCTGAACAGAAGTAAAGAAAAAGAGTTCCAGAGTCCAGCAAAGGCAGAAAGAAAGCATCCATTGTATTGGGCATGTTACATGATCCGTATCAGACCTTTGTGCACCATGCTGGGACAAAGAATTTACACGGATGCAAGGAAGTGGGAGGTGTTAAGAAGGGAACGGCACTAGAGTTTATACAAGTGTTACCAATGTTAGAATAATGTTTATCAGTTTACAGTATTTGACTTAGCATAGCTCAAGGGAATAGTGAGAGATAACAACAGTCCAAAACACATTCCTTTACCTGAGAAGCCAGGAGGAGGTCTAAATTCTCCAGTTGAAAGGGAACCCAATTAACTTTATCTTGTATATCTGAGCTCCAGCTGGGGAGACGAGTTCACTGGGGGTTATAATAATAATAACGCATGTGTAAACATTTTGACTACTGCATACACTGAAACATCAGAGAAGGAATATTGTGTTGTGGACAAGGTTTATTGTGTCGACTCCCATTCAGCACAGTTCTTTGGAAGACGCCTACCTAAAGTCAGGCACACACTTAACCACTTTTATGATAGGAAACTAAGCAGTTCCCATACACATCAAAAGACTTGGCTAACCCAGCTGTACTGCTTTTCTGAAATGAACAGGGCTGTGCTGATTTATATCAGCCCAAGAGCTAACTGTCCATGATTCATTCCTCTACACCAGCACAATGGAGGAACACAGCAGAAACAAGACAAATATTCAGCTCCTGTGCTGCAGAACTGGTCAACAACAACCCCTATGATGAACTGAAGGGAAAGAACAGCAAACACTTGACTAATTCCAGAAATGAACTGCTTGGAGTGGACACACACAGGAGGATGAACGGAACTTGCAATAGCAGAGTCATACATATTCATACAAAACTCAATCATCTGTCATCCACCACAGCTGGAAAGCTAGATTTCATCCACATACACTTGCAGAGGGAACAATATTTCTGTGCAAAATAGACCAGGCTGTGACTCTTCAATCCAGCATGAGAAATGGAACCTTGGATGCCATAAGAGCCTAACAACTGCATGCAGCCTCAAGAGGACAGGAGGAAGAGACTGTTAACCACATCTTCCAGTAACACAGCAAAGGGTCATCAAACAAAGTCTGTGGAAGCAAATGTCAAACCGAACCAAATGATGTCTAACACTTCTGTTGCATGAAGAGCCACCTGGAAAACTTCTTAATAAAGGATGTTGGGACTACAAAATACTTATAAGGTTCAAGGTGAAAACTATGTAAGTATCTACAAGAGAGATCTTCTGGAGGCTAATGACTAGACATAACACACAAGGTTTAAGAAATCCTTTGGCTGGAAGGTACTAGAGGACTGGGACAGTACTGGAAAGTATCATACATGCTTCATCTTCTCCAAGCATCCATTTACAGCTGTCCTTGGGAACAGAACAGATTTGCTGAACCTTTGGTCTGAAGGAGTACAGTGGCTTTTATTCTGTTGGTATAGCTGCTGAGATTTTGATCGTTACTTAGTTTAGAGACAGAAAGCTGAAAACTGGAGAAAGATTGTAGATGCTGAACAACACCCAATAAAAAGGAGCAAAGGACATTAACATTTAATATGGAGCCATTACAGGTAAGTAATTTAATTGAAAAGATGGTGAGGGTCCCAGAAGTAATTTTAATGTGTGCTGTGCACTGCTGAGGTTAACAGGAATTGCAAATATTCACACAGGGCTGTTGGCCCTGAGCCTATTTTAATCACAGAGAGTTAGCAGTGAGCCCACAGCAATCAGAATTTAGGTCTTTGGTCATCAGGGCTGCTGCAGAGAAGCTTGGGAGCTACTGAATCTACACATCTAGGAAAGGTGTTAATGTGAGAATTATCAAACTTCCATGCACTCCAAATCAGCCACTCTCCTTTAAAAGTACTACAAAAAGAAGTACTCACCTTTGGGTTAAACTCGCTATGGGAAACAGATGCAATAGAACTCTTCTGAGAAAGTGATCTGGGATAAACATTTCTGTGCCAAACAGATCATTTATATAGCCCACAAAACTTCAGAATTCGAGTTTAGAAGTTTTCAGACAGATAATCTTTGGATTATGCATGTGAAAACGTGGTGTAATATCTACCTGACCAGTAAATTCATCCCTGCTGTAAATCTTTGAATCAAGGATTATTTTCCACCCTGCTACAGACATAACTCTATGGCCAGAAAACAAATCTGGCAGAGGTTCACTTGCCAACTGATCTTAAAAAGTTCCATTTCTTTGATTAAACACGTCTATTTCTGCAGAGTTTAGTAAATGCGTGAATGGAACATGTGACGAGCTGTTGGCAGTGTATTTATTTCTACAGCACTCTGTAAATCTTGTCCAGGCTGCCTCCATCCTCTCATTTTCTTGTCTCTATTACTGTTCTTCACAGCAAGTCTGTGCCCTTCTCAGGCATTCAAACGTTTGGTGGCTGCATACAGACCTGCAGCTGATGCCCTTTACTGCTATGTGAGATGTGTGATGATTGCTCAGATTGTCGTGTCATATTGCTTAAATATATTTAGGTGCTCAACTAGGAAGTTTCAAGGAGTACCTCTGATGTCTAGAGACCTCATAAAGAATTGACATTGCAAGAAAGGAAGATGGGAGGGAAGTGGAGGTGAACTAAAAACTGAGTCAGTCAGTCGAGGGTGCAGATGAAGTTTTCTAAGGAGCCACTTTTCACTGTTGCCTGAATTTCCTGACAAGAAGATACAGCCTTAATGAAAAATGCCACACTGTCATCATGACCTGCCTTCGGAACAAATAAAACAGCAAATTAAGCAAGACAGCTTAAATGTGAAAAGTTGCCCTCTGGCCCTGAAATTCCAGGTTTATTTCCAGCAGGAAGAAGTAAAGCCACCAACAAAGGAGGAAAAAATTTCCTTTAAGGTTACATGGACAATGGGATCTACAGAGTGATGTGTGTCAGCTGCTCGTGGCATAAGAAGAGGAATTATGATTTGACAGCCCAATTTCAAATCAAGGAAGAGCAAAACCATAACACACTGGTTTGTACAAAGTTTAGTGCATTTCACCTGAAGGAAGAGGGTTCAAATGCTCTTGACACATCAGAGAGACAGAAAAGAATGGGGCAAAATTAAACAGGGACAAGTATAAAGTGATGTTGGCACATTTGACTGCTCAAACACAGGAAGCATGTGGCTAAACACCAGTTCTCCAGAAACACATTTAGGGGTTAGTGGATCAGAGTGGACATGGCTGTGCTGGAATAGATAACAGGGTGCACAGCCTGCAAAACACTCAGAATAACTGCCCTGCTCTCTGTGATGTCAATAAGGCTTCACATGAACACTGCATCCATTTCAGGAAAGAAGCGGAGCTAGTGAGAAGAAAGAGCAACAAAAACGATCAGTCCAGAAGACACAACCTACAAGGAAAGACTGAAAGTACGAGATTTGCTTAGTGTAAGGAAGAAAAGACAGCCCAACAAAGAAAAACAAACAAACAGAAAACAAACCCACATTCTTACAGTACACATCTACAGCACAGTGGAAGCATTGCTTCTTGGCAGAGTGGATGCAACTGAGCAGCAATGGGATGAAGCTTCTGGGAGGCTCGAGACTCATTTGTGAAAGGTAAGGACTATAGCAAATACCATGAAGCACCACAAAGAACTGCCATAAGGAGCTACACATCTTCCATTACCAACTGCCCCTCAGAATGGGTTGGGTAAACACGCCACAGGGATCACCCATCCTACCCAGGTTGCTGAAACTCCACACACCTTCCAGCCCAATTTTTAATGGATTCTTTATTCAATGGATTTAGAGGGGAATCACTTGGGAGAGAGGGGAGGGGATTCATCACTTTCTATCAAACTTAATTCACGCTCCTCCCTCTTTCAGGTCATCGTCAGCTTCACATTCAAGGAGCCTTTTGAGTTAGGAAAGATCACTATATCTACTGAATAATGTTTTCATAAGTACAGAGCCTTGCTTGGCACACACATACAATACATACACACATTTTAGACCTGAATGGCTCATGCATCCTGTGGCTGCATCTCATTTGCTATTATCTATGTCATCAATACAATTCTGAAGCTTTTCCTTTAACATCTGATCTAAGCTTTGTGCTAACATGGCTTCCCAGGCACACACCACCATCTCTGCCTTGTGCTGCACCATCCATCTCCACACTTCCTCCCCTGGAGTTAGCACAAGCATTCCCACACACCCCTATGCTGGGCTGCTCACAAACACCTCTTGGTTATGAGTTTTCCTCTTCCTAGCTGAGGCAGATACACTATTAGAAAGGATCTCTGCTGCCCTCTTTCACCAATTAGTCCACTGAATGTGACAGAGCAGAGAGAAGCCAG
>NW_009932391.1:251-7163 GCF_000696875.1 Nestor notabilis | reverse complement strand
AAGGCAGGGCTTGGGGGAGAGTGAAAGAGGCAGTAATAATGTTGTAGAGACATCAGGCACTCAAATGGCTAGAGAGAACTTATTAGAGGCCCAGGGCTTATGGGGTTTATCCTTGCCAGAGAACCAAGCTTGAACTGAAAACAAGCTCAGACCAGGATTTCCTCTGTTCTACTGGTCTGAATCTTGGTAAAAGTCCTACTGAATTCAGGCTGGAGCAAAGTCAGCTTCAGTCACAGCTAGACCCAAAGAAAAGGAGTAAGAGTAAGCTAGACTTAAACAAAAGGAACAAGAGTAATTACTGTTTCACTTCCCTGACGAGTTGATCAGTGATGTGCAAGGTGAACACTAGAGTCGATCCTAAAACTAGGATTTCAGCTGGAAAACAGAGAAATCAGGAAAATTATGACTAACATCACACACTCGGGGGGTGGGAGGGAAGTAGTGGCCAGCCTAGTATGCCACTGTTGTCAGTAAATAATTCAACTGACATGACTGAACATGAGGCATAAGTTACCCCCTTACTGTAGCAACCTTATCATCAATTCACAGGAGCAGCACATACTCACAAGAAGGAACTTTTGCATTCAATCTATTGCCATCACCATCAATTTAGCAGGTGTAACAGAAGGATCATTGTCTGCACATGAGAGCAAGTATTATACCATCCAAAACCCATGAGGACTCATTCAGAGCTAGATAACTGGGCAATAAAACATCAGTAAATGCAAGATAATGTGATTATGACAAACTCTCAACACATCCATGCCTGGAGTACTGTGGGTAGTTCTGATTGCCCCACCTGGAAAAGTACAACTGCAATGGAACAAAGAAGGGAGATCAGGTTCTGGTCACAAGAAGAAACAGTCAGGGTAAGGGAGCAGCATCCTTCAGGGTGGAAAATAGCTCTTAAGGAGACAGAGCAATGAGACCTTTAAAATCATTAAGGGGGCAAAAAAATGAGACCTTTAAAATCATTAAGGGGGTAAATTTGTATGACACTGTTTTTCACAACAGAGCTCCAGATCACCCAAAGGCACTCTGCAGATTAAAACTCTAGCAAAAGGAGTAAAATTTCAACAGCTCTCAACTAAATTGAGGAAGTCACTGCAAGAGGATGCTATGAAGACAAGAGTGGGCTGGGAGAAAAAAAGATCAGATTCTTCAAGAATGAGGTGTTAGTGGTTATTCAACATGACAGTCCAAATGTAAACTATAAGGTCAAGTTGTCCATTGCACTGAGTTTCTGAGCATGGCAGAGAACACATAGGTGGGAAAGACAAGAACAACTCATGAATACCCATTGTGTTTGCCCTTCTGCAGGGACTACTCTAACATCTCCTCAGTCTTCCCAGCCACAACATCTAGCATTTGGGGATAATCAAAGTCCTGTCTGCTCCATATACGTCATCTTCTGTTGGCTGCGCTATGGGCTAAGACAATAGACAACACTGTGGCTCCTCAGGGAACAGTTTGATGGGAATCTCCAGCAGTTTCAATAAGCAGCATGAAGTGGACTAATCAGACCAGAGAATTCAGATCCAGTCATTTAACTAACCCACCTTTGTTCTTTCTGTCACTAGCTCCAAGCACAAAACACCAGTTGGACTCAGTCACTGGTTTTAATTTAAAGCATATACAGATTTTGCTGAATATTACCAAGCGGGGCTTTGAAAGAGAGATGAAAAAAGCACCTTCTATTAGTCACACTTTAAAAGTTATTTGTTTCTCTTGGAATAGGGCTGGAACACTGTCAGCTCCAATGCTAAACGACTCCTGTGGGCTAAGGCACGTTACTTGCCAACCCTCAAAAAAGAGCAGTAATTCCTAGAGTTACTGACTCCTTCTAAATGTATACATTAGTAAATACGCTTTGCCACTACAGATAGTGTACCACAATGTCTGAGGTAGCTTAGCAGACGCAGCATGACCATACACTATCCTAAAGAACACCCAAAAAAATACCTAAGGGTCTCAGGACGGCCTCACACCTCGAGTCTAGCTGAACTACCATTCCAGCCATTGCAACAGCTGAAAGTAAGGCAGTAAAGTCTGATTTAAAAACAACAACATAAAACCAAAACTGATTTATATTCCTTTTGGCATGGAATAGCCAAAGACATTCTGTTCCAGTACCTTGAGTAAATTCAGGGTAGCCCTGCATCTGCTGGCCGGAGATGGAAGGTCAATAACTCCTTGCTGGCTCCTTTCCTCCCGCATCACAGAAGCCAGGCGCAGTCGTGCAGAGCCAGCTTTGTGCCACCCAAGGACTTCCCCGAATCAGAGGTACATGCAAAGTCACCTCTGCAGCAGTCTTTTATCCCTGACGCTCTGTGGCCTAAAGTCTGAGCAAGAGCTCCCTTGGCTTGGGGCTGAAAGGCAGGAGGACATGATCATCTCAATTAGGAAAATCTAATGTACCCATCAAGAAAGAGCAACGCTGCGGTCCAGCCCTCAGAACAGATTTTTCAAGGGAGGAAAGGAAAACCAGCCATGAATCAGTAGGATAAATATGACTTTAAAGCCCTAACAAAGGGGAACAGATGGGAGCAGAGCAAAGTGCTCACAAACTTGAACTGGAATAGCTGTCTTTTAATAAAACCTCTCCAAATATGAAAGATCTTCAGACATCTGCAATTAAATCCCCTATAAACCCAACTGTATTTTAAAGGCAGTTGAGCCAGGCTACTAATTGTGCTATCGACAGACTGAAAAATGTACCAGGAGGACAGAGATGGAGACATAGAAATGAGAAGAGCCAAAATACAAATTTAAACCCCAGGGTGATGGGGCTGGTTTTTCCACCTCCATCTACATACAATTAAGATCCTCCAGTAGGTTTTATCTCCAAGTGCTGAAGGGTGTTAGGACTTCAGTGTTTCTGACTCACCCTGATTTCTTACATGCTCACAGGAATGCAGACAGGCAAAATATCACCACTTCTGTATTATGGAAACCTTGCAATTAATAATTGAGAATCTTTTTATCTCTCTCTCCCTTTTTCTTTCAGAACTAGAGTGCTCTCTTCAGCTTGTTAAGCTTAGTTCACTCCCACTGATAATTCACTAGAGATCATAATTTATGGACAATTGAAGCTGCAGAAACATCTCTTAGAAGGAATAGAGCAGATCCATAGCAACAATTCTTCAGGGGAATATTAATCCCCAGCTTTATGTAGTGCTAAGTGTACAATAGTAATCAGAACTTGAGTAGAAGCTGCTAATCATTGAGGGAAAAGGCTGTATAAAGAATTCATAATGGAATTAGCCTGCGGCAAACAAAGAAAGACAAAATTAAATCAGCCATCAAATTGCACCAAGGAATTTTAATTTACAGGTTAATGTAGGATTATGTAACTAATCACAGCTAACATTTTCAATGAACAACCAATAAAATTCTGCTCTTTTTTTTATTCCTGCTAATGGTATTCCAATAACACACTTTTATCACCGTATAATGTGTTAAGAATGATTTTCAAAAATTCTAAAAATCTTCCAAAAAAGCATTATGACTGAGCAATCAATGCAAAATGCTGGCTTTAAGTTAATTAGCATAAATATACATCTAGATGATCTACTGTTTGGTTCAATCCAATACAATAAAGTTCCTTTGAGTCTGCATAGGACAGATTTACATAACCAAATGTGCATAACTGTAGCTTTAAAATATATGCATGACTTCCAAAGAGGGAGATGCAGTGATACGAAAAGCCTCCAAATTAAATAAGTCAAACAACTTCTGAGTACTAAAGTGCATCAGCTAATTCTAAATAAACCCCTTATTATAGATTTTTATATCAATACAGCATATATATCCTATGACATCCGCACAAAGGATTGCTCTAACAGAGTTTGTGCTGTTTAGAATATGAACATCATAAAAAAGAATAAGGTTTCTGGGATAAAAAGTTGATTTGCTTCCCCTTGAGATAAAAAGAGAGCCCTTGTATGTGACCCACTTATATTTTGATATTGGCCAATGCAAGGAGATTAAAAAAAGACAGAAAGAAAGAAAGAGAGAGGAAAACCTCTCTGTTCTAAAACTGTAGTTAAAGACCACTAGCTAACGTATGCAAATATATAGAAAAGGCTCGCGTAACTCTTTGCACATTTTTAAAGGGAAACTCCAAAATTATACTGTGTGCTTCAAAACACATCAGCTTAATCAAAAAGATCTTTTTTGTAACATATGGCAGCATGAAAATTTTTATAAATGGAGTAAAAAGCACTTTCATAAGCTTTACTTCACTTAAGAGGAATGCTGGGAAGAAAGGCAACAGCATTCTTCCTGCATATGTTTTTCTTGTTCTGAACAATGTGGAAAACCTCATTTTACTTTAATCTAACAGTTCATTTTATGGAAGCAGCAACATTCTGCCCATTTATTAGCATAGAGGATTTGGGGTGGCGGGTTGCTCCCCCCCCCATTCCCTTCCTTTCATAAAGTCCAATTTTAAGATGCACACTTCCAAAAAACATTATGGTGTCAATTGCACTACCCTTCAGCAATCCTGTAATAACTTTATTCAACCATTTCTAATTATAATTATATTTTCAATTCCTTTTAGCTATAGAAACTCTTTATCAATCAGAGCACAAGACAGAAAATTACTTTATTACAGCTACAGCTCGTTAGTCTGAGTGCTCTTAATGAAGCAGCCTCATAATCAGATGAAAATCATGCTGAAGAAAACTTGCATCATTAGTCTGGGCCTTAATTACCAAGAAATATAGTCACTAACAATGATACTCCATTTCATGATACGGTGCATGCACCTTCTACAGTACTTGCAATTAATAATTCCGCAGACTGCTACAGAATCTTTCTATTTATTCATAACAATGGAGGGGAAAAAATTCTAAATTTAATTGAGCGGCTCCGCATGCACTCTCTCGCTTCTCCTGCTCAGATTAAAATGTCAAAAGGCTAATATTCTATCTTACAATAATTCATCATTTTAATTACATATTTTATGTATGTGCAATGTCTTTCTTTTTTCTCTCCCCTCGATCATTTAGGGTGACATTTTGGGGGGACCTGTGTATGGAAAACGTCTCCCCGTGTATGTAGGTGGCCCATGCCACAGAGAGCAGCAATAAACAGAAGGAAAAAGCATTTATTTTCATTGTCAGTGAACAAGGTCCGTGTTGGAAAAGCTTCAGACATACACGCAAGACATTCATTTAAATTAATGATGGCCTTCATCCGATACACTTATCGGGAAGGACAGAAAGATTCTTCAGTAAGGCACGTGTTGATCCCTAAAATTCTTTACAAATATGATCCATCATAGGGTTAGGAACTTCTATACACAAGCCTCTTCTAATCCACTGCATTTTCTGTATGCTTTCACACTGAATATGCTCCTCTTAACTCCCCAGTAAGCTTCCTGCACATGAAGGTGTCGGGAAACGTAGCTAGTGTGAGTCCCCCTTGGCCAGCTAATGAACCCACTAAAACATCAGATCACAATCCTGAACACCAAACACCTGGAGTATATTTCACTCTAATTTGCAGCGTGGAAAATGATTCCACAGACATCAGTGGGAACGTTCACAACTTGCAGGGGTGCCCCTGAGATCTGTACCTGCTCCAGCTTTCTCCCTCTTGTGCCTCGTCGCCACTGAACCAAGACGGGCTCCCAAGGGCGATAACAAATGCAGCTTTCCAGCGGATTAAGCGGTGCAGCGAGGGGGTACTGCTGCTCCGCCGCCTGCAAAGCTGCGCGTCGGGAACTGGGGATTCCACTCGACATCCAAATACTTTGACATCCAAATATTTGACATTGTGATTTTTGAAAACTGCCCAGCCCTTGGCAGCTCAGCTGCTGCCTGAGCAAGTCACATTACAGCAGAAAGATATCGTTCTGGAGTTAAGTTACTGAGCCTGTGATTAATCTCAAGGGCATAAACTAAATAACTCCCTTGTACCACTGAATTTTCCAGCGCTCACACGGTGCTGTGCTTTCATGCAAGCATTTCAAACAATAACTAGCCATTAGACAGGCTAGATGAACTTGCTGTAAGGGTATTCAGCGCACACTGCTTTCCGACACTGCGCTCCACAAGGCACCCTCACTGTTTGCCTCTGCTAAATCATCTGCTGCAATCTTCCCCTGATCTTTGGCAAATCATTTTCACCTTTTAAAGCCCTTTTGCATCCCCTCCTGAAACAGAAAGTAAGAAGGTCTCTTCTCTGTTTCTGCTGCTTCCCATATGTGGCACAGTTGAGGGCTACTCAGCAAGAGAAGGAAAAATGAAAATCAGCCTTAAGTTCTAATAAAACAAATCTGTAAGTAGCTGGAATAAATAAATAAAACAAATTAAAAGGCTTTTTGCCCAGTCTCTCCCTTTCAGCCGCTCTGATTTTCCTTCTCTCCTGCCACGCCTCAGTACTCCTTTTTTTTGTAAGAGAACTTCTTTTACGTAGTTGCTTCAAGAATTTGCATCTGGCACCAGCAGCCGAAGGAGACAGGAGACTGACAAGATGGACTGTTGTGGCAATTCCTATGTTCCTACTACATTCCTAAGCTGTGCTTTTTGGCACTGGATACGGCAAAAAAAGAGCATATTTAGAAACGTGACAACTGGAAAAAATATTCTTAAAACCTTACAGTGCCTTCTAAAGTTGCAGAATAAAATTAATTTATAGTATGACTGTAGCTGGCCAAAACCCATGGGCTCGCAGTAAACCAAATGGGGTAAAAACCTGGCTTGGAAAGGGATCCTAAGTTTTTTGGCTCTGTCTAACAAGTATGCTTATAAACTTACTGTATAACTTACTGGCAAGAGAGCAGCATCAGACTGACCTCCACTTGCATCACAGAAATTACACATTCATTGTCTTTGAGGGAAAAATGTTCTTATGGTACCATATTAATATCCTTTGTGGGTTGGGTCATGAATCAGCATTGGC
>NW_009932391.1:0-220 GCF_000696875.1 Nestor notabilis | reverse complement strand
CAAGCCGCCCACCTGCCAGCCTTCCCAGCTGGAAAACTGGTAACGCAGGAGAGATGTATACATAAGGGAAGTGATGGTTTCCCAATTCCGAATTGATTTGTACATGAACCCGCTCAAGTTTAAAGCGCCCCGACGTGCCAAAAACCTGGTCCAACAAATATATATAATCGCTGAGTGCTTACTGCGTGCTCTTGTATTTTACCGGCAGCCAGGGTCGGGT